>NC_092770.1:37880421-38180421 GCF_047496795.1 Chiloscyllium punctatum
TTAAAAGAGAACCTGTTGTTTCGATCCTGTTATTATGGACTGGAGCAAATTCCCTCAAAATATATTAGGAAGACAGTCCAGACCCTAACTTTTTCTTATTTTAAAGGTATGTGCAAAGCATTGCATTCCAGATGCTATTTGATTGGGCAAACTACTTGACTTTAACCGAAACACGTTTTATTTTTACATGTCAGTTAAAATACAGATAACGTGAATACAAAAGAAAAAAAATGGTTTCACTGTAACTCTATCAAAATGCTTAATAATATATCGATTAACTACTACCAATTAGCTGTTTCAAAATAGTAACATCCCGTAAACACATCCTTGGCAAATGCAAATTCAATAAAGCAGGTTGTCTCATGTGCACTTCTGTCAGCTGAGGAAGGGAACCCCAGTTTTTAGCTTATTAGAGAGAGAACTAAGAGATTCCACATCCAGCTTCAAGACCCCAGCAACTGCTGAAAGTCAAAACTAAAAGTCCTGGATCTGTGGGAGCTTGACTCCACCCATTCAGGTGACTTCCATTATATCAACCTTAAAAAAAACCCAAGGCCTTTACTTTGAGCAGACCGTGCAATACATCTGTCTCAACCTTTCCTCATCAAAAAAAGGACAAAATACACCTCTTAAAAGGTAGATAGTATCATCACCACTGTTTTGTCTGCCAAACTCTGATTCTATTTTATCTGGCGCAGATCCTTTTTTAAGCACATCAGAGTTAATTATTCTTACAATAAATTGTTCTTTGTCCTTTTTCAAAGCCAGCTTAAACTTTTTGATACAATATTATGTCTAAAAAAGGTCCAATAAAAATAAAATCTACACAATATACTTAAAGGTCAAAGTCTCTTGAGGAAACACACCATACTATATGAAGTTCCACAAAAATATAGTAAAGGTTGTGTTTTGCAATTTAATAAAATGCTGAATTTTGAGAAAGGAAGTTGACTCACACATCACAAGTAAACCAGAGCAGATGTTAGGGAACAGGGACTGTAATGGACAGTCCCTGCTCAGTTTGCCCAAGTTCTGTACTGAAGTATAAATGACAGAGAGTGTGCAATGTACTAGTAAGCATTTCACCACATTGTGGATTGCCTACTGAAAGCTTGGAGAAAAAGGGGCAAGAATAAGGGGCATAATGACATGATGACGGCTGAGCAATTTACACAGCATACAGCAGGTGCAAGTATGGATGACTGTGAGTGAAGGACTAAAACTTCACTCCAAGATTACCCAAGATTTTTTTTCAGAGGAAGAAAGAGATCACGTACTGAGGTAACACCCAAATTGTAGAACACAGTAACTTATCACACAATGGACTGCTTCTAGAAAGTATGACCCTAGCTGTACTATAGCTCTTTTCTGGGAAAAACAAATTAAACAGTATAAAATGTAATCTTTCCTTGGCCTACAAGTGCTTGTATGGGACTTGAACCTAGAGCTTCTGCCTTAGAAGCAAGGAAGCAACCCATTGCGCCACAACACCACTTCCAGCTGATGCTATCAATGGCAAATTTGGGATTCATTACTGTCCATATATTATCCATTCCCTCTGTAACAGCACTATGGGTGTAGTTAAATAAGAAGTTAAATATTTTATATAGAAGTAAAATTTTCACTGGGGTTGAGTATCTGAAAATGATACTTCTGAGGAAAAAGGGTTGAATTTGTGTTTATGGTTTATACTAAGATCCTTTCAAATTGACTAGCATATTGACACACAGCTGATCTGTGTGTAATAAACTTAGGCTCTTGTGTCAACTTCAAAACATGATCTATCAAGCCATGTTTCATTCTAGAATCTGATTTGACCAGTATTAGCATCAGCTGGAATCACAATAATACCCTTACCTCACCAATTGCTTCATTCACTCAGGCTTGTTCTCTGAACTTCCTTACATTGATGATGTATACCTTATTTTTGAGATGGTTCACCCTGTTCCAAATCACACTTAAAGACCTAATCACATCACTCACTCAGATTTAACAGGCAGTAAGTCTGGTCTGCAACCAACATATGGATCACCAGATTTGTCCTTGGACTGCTGGCCAATGAAGCTTCTTTTCTGGATCCCTGGTGTCAACTGGATACCCTCCTATAGTTTTCCCTTCCCCTATTCATCCTCCCTTCCCTATCTAACTGCATCCTGTCAACTCATTTGCAGAGCCTGCCAGGCTGACCTCAGTGAGATTCCATACTTACTATAGGTTGTGAAACATCCATTATGCTCTTCCATCAGTAGTACCGGCAGTGGTTGGCTGCTCAACGGCAAGACTTTGTCCTGGGGAAGGACCAAATACTTGCTTCGTAATAATTAAAGACCCTATGGCTGAAAAATTAAAGTGGGGTCAAGCAAGGCTCACCACTGCATTTAAAGAATTATAATGAAAATGCCTAGATTTAGGAAGTAATAATGAAATATAAAGTTAGGATATTTTTGGGATAGCTCTGTGCCCATTACGTTCTGTAACTTTGATAGTGGCTCTTAGTTTTGATTATACTCTTCACCAAGATACAGCAACCAGGAGAAAGCTGGTACTGTTTATTTTCTAGTAGCCAACTCCATGGGACAATGATGAACATATGAAGACTGACAATAAGAATAAATCATTTAAATATTGAGACATTGTAAATTCTATACTGTACTTCAAAGTAATCAGATCAATCTGACAATATTTAAGGCTGCATTCTTGCAACTCAGGTTCTATTTACTTCCATAATAATTGCAGAGCACATTAGTTCCTTTCCAGAGCAAGAGAATGAGTTTTGTCAAAGCAAAACGCAACATACGCCAAATTACAATTGAGGAGAATAACAGATGAATAATTAACAGTCAAGTTCAATGACATTTCTTTATCTGTTATCCGCCGTTAAATAGTTTCACCCTTCTGACAGAGAAATATCACACAAACATGTTAAGTATTCATTTCCTGTTATTACCAACAGTAACTTCCAGTCTCACCTGGCTGACATTGTTTAAAATGCACAGCAAATTGCTTTGCAACCAAACAAGTAAATGTTTGTACGACTCTTAAATAGAACTCAATTCTACTGTAATTTCTCACCCATATCCCCCCTGGGATTATTTATTTAAAATTATTAAGTCCATTATTTAAAATAATTAAGTTAACATTTCCTTAATGCATATAATCACACACACTTCTTGTTTTAGGTAGAGAAAGGATACATGTGATAGTGAGCCACTGAACCAGTTTTATTTGTAGAATACACTTGAAATTGAGATATTCATAGCTATTAGCTGTAAGAGATTTCAAATGACAGGGAGATAGGATGTACCTAGGTTAAGATCTACTGGATCCTGAAAAGGCATACGGAGTCCATGCAAACACATTTACTCCTGTTATAAACAGATCTCCTTTCGGCAACTGTAGAACTTTATTGTGAGCAATTGGTTCCAAAGTGTAGGTTTTACAATTTTAGATCTGAGTGGACAGTCTATAGCAGGGAACAATGGAGCAATTGCATTCTGGTTTTGCTACTGGATTCCAACTTGGATAATAAAAAAGCAATCACTCAACTTTGAAGAATACACTCTGTTTACTGGATGCACTGCAATCAGCGCAGACACAATATTGCAGGAACGTTCATGTACCAGTGATTTGTGAACACCCTGCAGCTGACGCTCCAGCACCAGGCTGAGCCATCTGTCAAGAAGCAATTTAATCATGTTCTTCCCCAAACTACTGGCAGTACAGTCATAAATTACCGAAGTGCCATAGTCCAATGTTAATCATCCAACACAGCATTTATGACCAGTTGAGTTAAACTCAGCAAAAAATGGTATACAGACCAGATTCTTGTTTATTTTTTGGCATAAACAAATTGTAGATTTTTACAAATAGGCAGAATTTGTGCTATTAAAAGCACAATGTTTTCACTTTCTACTAGATTGGTAATCCGCAAGGGAGTTCAGACCTACTTGAGCAATAAACCAAACATGATTCAAACAGAATCATCAACTGGGAATATCAATCAGTAAGTCAATGGCTTGTTCACACAATGATTCTGAGGAGAGGATTGAGGAATGATTCTTGCCAGATGACTTTACTTTAACATTGTCATCTTTTAGCTTACTTTACTTTTCTCTTTACAGACCACTGACCCTTTATTTACTTCAGCTCAGGCCTGCATACCTAGGTTATCGATATATTTCACCAAGAAGGCAGAATACTCCAATGAAAGGACAGTTTTGTAATGCACTGGTACAGCATCTGACAATTTGTGTACCAACTGAGAAACAAGTTATTTCTTCTCTGTCCCTTTCCCCTCCATTCACTTCAGGGTTAAGAGCATTACAATTAAGACCAGGATTCATTATCATGTCTTAGATGACACCAGCTCTCAATCATTGTACCCATCTTGTGTTATAAGAAAATTGCGCAATGGCTGCACCATTTAAACTAATGGGGTCTGGATTGCATTATAGCCAATACGTATAAGGAAAGTTCATGTTCTACAAATAACTATCTAAATTTATCAATCGCGCTAAAGCCCATTTGTGTTGAAGAAACACGTGTTATAGCAGAACCAACTGTAAATCTGTAGCATGAAGACAACATTGAGGTTACTAGCTTGTCAGAATCTGATCAGCAAACATCATAATTCTGCCAATTAAAGATGTGGATTACTACTTATTGAGAATTGATAAGCAGCACAAGACATTACAGGCAGTTACAAAGCAATCCATAAGGTTGATTCCTACTTCGTGGCAGTCCCTCAGCACCCAGGATGACTTGCTCCAATCCCATTTTATGGACTTACCAGCCATCTCAGAATCCAATGTGTGATCTGCAGACTCTGCCAGATGCCAAGCATGTGATGCTTGGAGAATTTGGGAGGCAAGATGTTTGGAGGTTTGTGCACTCCCCTGACACATTGACTTTGTTTTTGCATGTTCCTGAGGTATGCCTCTGCATTCAGCACCTTCTCGATTTTGGTCAGTGGGTATGTTTTACCTCTTCAAGGATGCTTTGAGGACATTCTGAAAGCAACTCATCTCTCTCCTAGGAGTCGCCTGTCATGAGTTCCAAGTACAGAGGTTGCTTCAAGAGTTTTGTGTCAGGCATACGAATAACAATCAGTGGCTCAATGCTGGGCATGTTGGCCTGGGAATAGCTTCTGCTTTTGGACCATCTTTCTTGTCAATGGATTTAGAGAACCTTGAGAGGTACCACTGGTGCTTTGAGATGCCTACAGCAGTTTCCCCAAAGTCTCTAAAGCATTTAGAATAGCAGGGATCCCTGCTGCCTGGTAAACCATGATCTTAGTCTCTTCCTCCTTGCAAATACTGTTTCCTATACACTCCCTTCTCAATTATCATCCTCATCCTGAAAAACAATTTATTAACTGTTCTTCCAGTGGTTGAGGTCCCAGGTCCTCCACCAGCCTCCTCTCCCTTAGTTACTGTGGATAGACCAGATGGACTGACTGTGGCCCACTGCCTTGAGCAACCTAATCAGACAGTCATGTCTATAGCTGAGAAGTGCCCAGACCCCTGGTTGATGGCTGTAACTGCAATAGCCATGCCCCTGGTGTGGCTACTATAGAGGCACAGGACTGGCTAGAACCTAGTCTCTGTACTACTATGGGAGGCTGCCTTGACTTACTGTGCTGGAACCCCCCGACAGTGGCTTTGGTGAGGATAGTCCTACGGTTGCCAGCTAGTTACACATGGAGAACGTTCACTATGTAAGCCATTGGCACATGATGCAGGTCTCAGACTGATCACAGAATAGAATCGCTACAGTGTGGAAGCAGGCCATTTGACCCATTGAGACCACACAAAGTCTCCAAAGAGCATCCCTACCTTATTCCTGTAATCACATACTTACTATAGCAAATCCACTTAACCTGGCCAATTTCACATGGCCAATGCACATCTTTAGACTGTAGGAGGAAACCGGAGCACCCGGAGTAAACCCACGCAGAGACAGGGAGACTGTGCAAACTCCACACAGACAGTCGCTCGAAGCTGGAATCAAACCCGGGTCCCTGGTGCTGTGAGGCAGCAGTGCTAATCACTGAGCCACCAAGATGTAGCACCACAGCCACATGACAAGAAATGCAGCCCCGACTCTGGGGACTGCTGACCAGGAAGGGAGGCTGCCTGATTGTATGACTGCACTAATTGGCAGGGGAAGGCAAGGTAGGGATGCTGCCAGCATACAGGAAGGTGCTAAGCAAGTGAGCGCTAACAGATCAAGTGAGCTGCTTTGAGTTGCACCTGGTCCAATGCCAGTGTTCAAGCTGTTGCTACTGTAGCCTTTCAGATGTAATTGTCAGTGCAACTCTGTGCTTCCTAAGTAACCTGAATGTGCATCAGAAGTCCCAAGATGGTTGGAAGGGTTTGGCAAATGTTGGATGCCAGCATCCTTCAACAAGGGATGCTTGCAGCTACTCCCTGTGGATTATGCCCTGAGATGCTCTTTGGTCCAATGCAACATGGCAAGCCTTCAGAACAAGTGACAAGCTGAATATGTCAGGTACCCATTCTGATTTCCATGACAAATTTTCTCGAGGTCCAGTTTGTTTGATAAGGTAGAATACTGAATATTACTGAGGCAAGTTAGCCTGTTAACAAAAGGTGTTTAACAAACAATAATCCCCCAAACTTGGCAACTCACCACAGCCTATTGAGAAACTCATCATGTCATTTGTCAAAAGCATAACATGGAGAGAGATAATCCTGACATTGAGATTGTCTTCACTGGACTTAGCATCCAATTCGACTATAAATCCCACTGTCACCATATCGCTCAGACCCCTGTAAGATTTGGCCCACTATTCTTCAAAGATTGATTCCTTTGGTGGCTTAATTTACTTTAACAATTTATTCTTTTAACCAAGTTAGTGCACAACCCTTTAGAAATAACTTGTTTTCATAAAATTCAGTGAAATTTGTTTGTTTAATATTATTGAAGGAGGTTATTCAAAAATGTAAGAATACAGATTCTCTCTCTTTAAACATTTGTTGAAAACTTTTTCAACCCTGAAGTCTCTTTCATTCTTACTTCTCAATAGCATTTAGTCTGCACTTCCCTTTAAAAGTGGGGAAAGGTGAAATGACAAAATGCAAGCAACTTTTTGTATAAATTCTAAAGGGCATGTAATCCTTTCTGCACTTCATTCGGGTGCTGACATCCAGACAACAAAAGCTTAATATCTACCTCATTAGAATAATTGATAATATTTTGATAAATAAATTGTTTAATGCATTTCTGTTTAAGGTCTGTTTATAAAGAACAAAACACAATATGAATCAAGTTTCAATGACGTAACTTTAGTTTCAGGTCTCGTCTAAGCTTAATATTCAAAGGAAACGCATGGTACAAACTTTGAAAGCTCCAACTGTGCTGATAAAATGCTGTGATCCCAATTACATATAAAATATTACAGGAATAATTAATTTATAGTAATAGATACTAGTGAAGTGATCATAAAATTTTGATTTCAACAAAGCAGTTAATATTATAAACTGTTAACATTTTAGCTTTAGTGGTTTGGAATAGTTATCTTAAACCCTCAATGACCCACTGCCCAGTAGACACTCAATTATTATAAGATACAAAACAGAAGTTAAACGGTCAATTTATTCTGTTTTCTGATTTTCCAATGTGGAGGATGAAGGCAGGCCATGACAATCAGAACACTCAGATGTAGATTTTTCCCTTCTGCACTTGTACATATTAAAACTGCCAAGTTGCAAAAGAAGATAGAAAATCAAGCAGAGGAGATTGCATGGCTGTGACCTTTAACCTAAGGGTGAAAAAGAGTAGCTCAGTAGTTAGCACTGTACCTTCACAGCACCAGGGACCCAGGTTCAATTCCAGTTTTAGTGACAGCCCGTGTAGAGTTTGTACATTCTCCCTGTGTCTGCAAGGGTTTACTCAGGGTGCTCCCATACTCCAAATATGTGCAAGATTAGGTGGATTAGCCCTGGGAAATGGTGGGTGAGGGGTGGGGGGGGGGTGGCAGTTTCTGGGATAGGATAGAGGGATAAGTCTGGACTTTGTTCTTCAGAGAGTTGGTGTAGACTCCTGATGGACTGAACAGCTTCTTCCTGCACTGTAGAATCTATGATTCTATGAAAACTAGCTGGACTATGACAGGCACACTAAAATCTTCCTCCGTGAGTTGCCACCTTGGATGAGTTATGTCCAAACATATGTCTGTCATAGAAAATATGTCCTTCACACTATTGGCTTAAAGTAGCATCCAGCCATTTCAGGAAAACAAAACATCTATGACAAAGCCATTGAGAACTAATCTAGTGTTTCTTAAATAAATTATAACCTAATCAGAATTGTGTCATCTAAACTTCAAAATGGGATCACAGTGTACATTTACTTGTCCCCTACCATTCCCCTATAAACCACTATAGGACTAGATTGTCAAATTGTGTTTCTTTCAACGATAATTTATGAATTTGGAATTGAGACACAAACAACTTCTGGATTACCTCCAATTTTATGAGATGAACGCTAACTTCAAAGCGATGGATTTATTCTGTTTTGTGCTTTCTTATTTCTTAGTACAGATTCTCATGAATAATGCTTATAATAAATACATTAGTTCACAAATGAGCATCAAAACAAATTAACAATAGTGAAAATAACCTATCAGTCATTAGGTATAGAAATATTGTAATAAAATTTTGATATAATACACCCACTCATTAAAATTATTACCACCTCGCCTCATATAATGATGCCATGATCAAAACATTTCATGCACTTGGAATAATTCTTTACACCGACATCAAGAAATGGCTGAAAGCACTGGAAAACTTCAAAGGCTATGGACACTGATAATATTCCAGCAACAGTACTGAAAACTTGTGCTCGGGAACTAGCTGCGCCCATAGCCAAGCTGTTCCTGTGTAATTACAACTCTGGCATCTACCTGACAATGCGGCATATTGCTCCAGTATGTTCTGTCAATGAAGGGAAGATAAATGCAATTCCTGCTCCAACAGGCTACTCACAATCATCTGCAAAGTGATAGAAGGTCTCAACAGTGTGGGCAGAAAATTTATGACTAGTTGGAGTCAGACTTTGTACAAGGATCACTTGCTCAGAAATAACCTGCTTGTTGACACTAATTTTGGGTTCCGCCAAAGCTACTCAGCTGTTGATCTCAATCCAGCCTTGTCATACAAAAGCAAGGACAAAAGAACTAAACTCCAGCAGTGAGGTGAAAGTGACATCAAAGCAGCATTTAATCAACTGTGGAATCAAGGAGCCTAAATGAGAGTAAATGGGAATTGGCAAAAAGCTTGTGAGTAGTTGGAGTCAAACCTTGCACAAATAACAATGGTTTTGGTTATTGGTGGTCAATCATCTCAGCCCTAGGACATCTTGATTCCTCGAATAGTGTCCTAAGCCCAAACATCTTCAGCTGCTTCACAAATGACCTTCCCTCCCTCATAAGGTCAGAAATGGGAGTATTTGATCATCATTGTATAATGTTCATGACTTATCTCCCCAGTGCCTCTACAAAGCATCTCCAAGGTACAAGCCAGAAGTGTAATGGAAAACTCTATCCACTTTCCTGGATGGCTGTATCCCTAGCAATACCTAAATGGAACAACATCATACAGGACAAATCAACCCATTTGACTGGCACTCCATCCACCACCTTCAACAGTGAGTCCCTTCACTACCAAAGTAGATTGGCAGCAGTGTGTACAAGATGCACTATATTAACTCCGCAAGGCCGTTTTGGAAGGACCTTCCAAAAATGTGATCTCTACACTTGGATAAGGGTAGAAATGTATGGGAACACCACGATGTGCAACTTACCTCCAAGCCACAGCCATTCTAACTTGGGTCTGTATGGTCAGTACATCCCTGACATTGTCAAAATCCTACAGCTCTCTTACTACTAACATTGTGCATATTAAGCATACATTGAGGACTGCAGTGATTTAAGATGGCAGTTCATCACTACCTTCTTAAAGGCAATTAGGGATGGCTAGTAATGCTGGATGAATTTTAACAAAAAACATTGTCAGAACCATTTGTTAACACATAGAGTAATAAAAAAAGGAACAAAATTAAAAGTAGGAGCTGTTATGTCAACATTTGTTATACAAAAAGGAATTTCACAGAATAAGAAGGATAGGAATATCTACTTTGCTTTGAATCTATTAATCTTTAAGCTAGTGCCAAATTACCTCAGTTGACAGGAATATGCAGCATATGGTGAAATTGCAAATTTCCAATAAAAAATTAAATCTTTGGAGTAAATCTATTTAAACCAATTACAATCTGGTATGCGTCCAAGTCAAGGGATGTTTTGCTATATGAATGACATCACATCAGTTATTAATTATCAGTGGTAATGAAAGCACTGTGACATTAGACTAATTTGTCCATGTGTTTTCACAAATTACAAATCCTGGTGATTTCAGATTTATGTTATTCTCAAGAAAGTACTTACTACTAATATGCTGAATCACCTCCCAATCAGTCCCTTGGAACAGAGATTCTCATCTAATCAGATGCTTCAATCTATACATTCATACATTTAATCTTCCACAGTTCCTGTTAAAATGTTCAAGCAGTTAATCTTGTCAGCCCAGGACTTGACAGTTTGCATTATTTTCTTGCAAAGTCATTCCAAGTTGTCAACATTTTTTCTTGTAAAAGACTGTTGTTTATTAATGTTCTAGATAGAAAGCCAGGTAGGAGGTATAAACTAGACTAAACAATGATAAAAATATAGCTGAGTAATTTCTTGGAAAGAAAAGAAATGAAAAGTCAGTCTAAAGTGATATAATTCAAAGTGAGAGATGGAATGTCATAATACGACTCTTAAGAGTGTAATTATTTTAAGTATTGTGGTGCTTTCACAGACATTATTGTGAAAAGCATTTTGCCATGTTACTTCTGACTTGCATACTTAATGGCTTAAATTTTGCAATGAAGCTTTTGGCATTCCATATTATTTATAAGTGTTACGACACAGGGTAAACCTCTCTGCTAATTTAAACCCCGACCCACAGAGAAGCTCACCTTGTGCTTTAATCTGTTAAATTTCGAGAGGCAAAGAACTATCCCAGAGGTCACCATTTAAAGTAAAAAGTAACAATTTTATTCTTTAAATCCAACAGAGAACATTTGAACCACTATTTACAACTCTTTTCTCTTAAACCTATATTTTACCTCCCACTCTACAATACTGGTCCAATTAAAAAAAAAACCCTGATTAAGATTTTCAAAAAAGAAAATCACATTTCAAAATCAGTCAGCTTTTGTTGATTCTTCTTTCTAGATTTTCCTGTGTAGATTTTTCTCTAGGCCTGCTTTGGTGTTCTGCTGCACAAATTTCTCATAGACAGACAGCTTTTCGGCTAGCAGTCTATACTTTTTGATGCTGGCTTGGCTGTCTTTGCTGTGCTCCCTCTAACTGTTCAAAATGTCTGGTTTTATACCCCAAAACATTGGATCATTTCATTGGTTTGATGTCAACAAAAACACTAAATTAAAATTCAATTGGAGTTTTGGTATCTGGGGCATAATTTAAACTGATTGGTTGGATTTGAATTTGTTTTTGTGCCATGGCAACATAACTCCAGCTATTTCTTTCAACCAAGTGTTACATTTTTACCTTGTTCAGGACACTTTGTGCTTTCAGTCAGTCCTTGCTAGCTTCCACTCTCTCTTAAAGGTACAGTTGACCTCTATACCTTCATAACATAAGCAAATGAAGCAAATGTAGGTGAGGGGCAAATGAGTGGTTGAACTCAAGTAGTTAGATGTTAGTTTGAGTTGATTACTTCACTGTTCTTTCTTCATATTTCCCTGCTGACATCTGTTCACTGCTTTCCAAAATATGACTATGCCACTTTTTCAATTTTTTAGGAACAGCCAAATCCTCTACTTCACGGAGAAAAGTGGCACATGGAAAGGGATGGGAGATTACACAGAATTTCAGTGTGGTTATCCCCATGAGGAATCTGCAGATAGTCTGCTGAGGCTATTCAATGCCCTTTCAAACCAGTCTACTGCCAATCTGGCACTTACTGGTTGAGATCAGGGTCCTTAGCCACTCCAGGGTATACATTCTACAACTGGAGTGCTGCTAGCTAATCGGAATTCAACATGTCCTCAGGCTGGCAGTACCATCAGGAGCAGTGACCACTGCCAGTACTGCAACAGAACTCAGAACAGGATCATCACTAAAGCTCTGGTGAAGCAGGGAGTTGGCAGTAAGGTGGGCCAGAAGGAGTGGTCAGTTTATAGTGCAACAGGATTCTTCCCCAAGTGGATGCCCCCCCTCTCCATCAACAGGTGCCTCCATCTAGCAGAGGCTGCCCAAGTAGGTGGGATTATCGCCCAACAGGGCAAGAGGTATATCCAGCAGGGATTACCTGGCTGTTTGCCCATATGGCATGGCCCCTGTTATATAGTCATCGAGTCATACAACATGGCAACAAACCTTTAGTCCAAATCATCCACACCGGCCAAGTTTGTCAAACTAAAACTAATCCCACAACTATATTTTGCACAAATCCCTCCAAACCTTTTCTATTGATGTACCTTTCCAAATGTCTTTTAAATGTTGTAACTGTACTGGTATCTACCATTTTCCCTGGCAGTTCATTACACACGATTTGAGTGAATAACTTGCACCTCAGGTCTCTTTTAAATCTTCCTCCCCCCACCTTAAAAATAGGCCCTGTAGTTTGAACTTTCCATCCTAGGAAAATGGCCTTTGCTATTCACCTTATCTATGCCCCTCGTGATTTTATAAACCTTTCTAAGATCACCCCAATGAAAAGAATCCCAGTCTATCCAGCCCCTCCTTATAACTCGAACCTTCCACTGTGGGCCACATTCTACTAAATCTTTTCTGAACCCACTCAATTTACTAATTTTCTTCCTGCAGCAGGGCAGGATATCATCAGCAGAGATCTTTAAATGACATTTTTAGCACTTCAATTGGCCTTCAGACAGGAAGGGGCTCTCTATCCTTTATGCCTCAAGCTAATTTGGGTAGATGTTGGGAATTCAACAGGTGGGAGTGAGGACTGCCACATGCTGGAGATCAGAGCTGAAAATGTGTTGCTGCAAAAGTGCAGTAGGTCAGGCAGCATCCAAGGAGCAGGAGAATCGACGTTTCGGGCATGAGCCCTTCTTCACAGCAACACATTTTCAATTCAACAGGTGGCCCAATCTGCACTGTCTTATCTGATTATAAGGAAGTGACGACTGCAGATGCTGAAGATCCGAGTTGAAAAATGTGGCATTGGAAAAGCACAGCAGGTTAGGAGAATTGACATTTCATGCATAAGCCCAGCATCCTGATCAAGGGCATATGCCCGAAAGGCTGATTCGCCTGCTCCTCGGATGCTGCCTGACCTCCTATCTGATTATGCTCAACCTCCCCACCTGCCGTTGGGAGACCTATAAATTTCACCCCATAACACTGACTGTGAGACAGTAAAATGTGAATTGCAAGTCTACTGCTCCTTACACAGCCTGCTGCCCTTACATTTGACTGACTTCATCGGAATGGGAAAGTAGTTAGGATTTACAATAAACATCAATTTATCATTTATCAGCCAAATGAAAATTCCAACTGTGGAGCTCAGAGTAATCATGGTTGGACTGTAACCAGAGACTCATCTCAACACATGCCTAATAATAGAGCCAGTACAACTATATCATTCATTGTAACTGAATTATGATCATTCTGATTTAAGATTACAATTGGATAAACCATTCAGAATCGGTTGTATTACCTACTGCATTCCTTTGTTTTCTCATATTCTCCTAATTCAGGAACCTCGTCAGTTAGTGCGGTTTCAGTTCATTTTCAATGGTTGCTTTGGATAGCGCGCTTAGCAGCTGCAGCCTCACTGAGGAGGGGATTAACATCCTGCAGATCTGCACAGGCCACAGCTATAAAGTCTGAATTGCTGGCTGGTAGTGGGGGGGGGGGGGGGGTTGTTGATAATTCATTAGCATCTGACATACTGATAGAAGAGGATTGCTAATTCTCATTGGAGTCATTCTTGGATGTTTAAACAAGTGATGTTTCTGACCAGGTATCACTGTATCATGTCCGAGAGTGTAGTGCTGGAAAAGCACAGCAGGTCAGGCAGCATCTGAGGAGGCTCCTGCTCCTCGAATGCTGCATGGCTGTTGTGCTTTTCCAGCACTACACTCTCGGCTCTGATCTCCAGCATCTGCAATCCTCACTTTCTCCTCTCTGTATTATGTCACAACTACGGAAGTTGTGGAGTTTTTTTTATTTATTCACAGAATGTCGGCATCACTGGCTACATTAGCATTTATTGCCCATCCATAATTGCTCCTTTGGAGGTGCTGGTGAACTGTCTTCTTACACTCTGCATTCCATGTAGTGTATGCACACTATTCTGTTAAGAAACAGGTTCTGGAGTAAAGGTTGGTCTCCTATGGTTGAGAATCTTTTGTGTGTGAGTTCAATTGTTGTTTGAAAAGTTCAGGAGAGAACCCATGGTTAGACGTGGATAAAAACCAAGAACAGGGAAACAATGGAAGTATTTTCACCATCTTTTCCCTCTTCTTCCATGGTCCCTCTCTGCCATTTAACTCTAATTCCCAACCTCCTTCTCACTCAAACCCAAGATCTTTACAAGATTGGCTTGTCTTCCATTACTTCAAGTCCCCTAATTCACAACTGTTATACCCCTAGCTCGTCAGTTCCCGGCTTTCGTGAAATAGAGATCTCTTTATTCAGCATTCATGATACGAGAGAAGCCCCTCATAGCCCGTTGATCCAACTGCAAGAGCATTTAATTCAAGACATAAAGGGAGCTCAATCTGAATGGAGTGTTGCCTATGCACAAACTGCCATCACTTACCGACCTGCAAATCCAGTATTTTATATTGCAAATGAACTTGGTGCATAATAGCTGTCCATAGAATGTAATTAGCAAATGGCTGATGCATCAAAAAGACATTAGCACCATTATGATATAAATTATTTGGAACAGTCAAGTACCATCTAAACTTTGCAGCTATCCATTTGCACACTATAGCCAAAAATGTAATTTAAAAAAATTCATCCACAGGATGTGAGTATTTCTGGCTAGGCCAGCATTTTATTGTCCATCCCTAATTGCCAGAGTGCAGTTAAGAGTCACTTACATTATTAAGGGTCTGGAGTCACATGTAGGCCAGCCCAGGTAAGGACAATAGTTCCCTTCCCTAAAGGACATTAGTAAACAAGATGGATTCTTCCAACAATCAACAAATTTCATGATCATCATTAGACTCTGAATTTCAAATTCTGCTATCTACCATAGCAGGATTTGAACCCAGGTTCCCAGAACATTACTGGATCTCTGGATTAATAGATTAGATTCCCTACAGTGTGGAAACCAGGCCCTTCAGCCCAATAAGTCACACCGACCCACCGAACAGTAACCCAACCAAAACCATTTCCCTCTAATTAATGCACCTAACACTGTGGACAATTTAGCATGGCCAATTCACCTGACCTGCACATTTTTTGGACTGTGGGAAGAAACCAGATCATCCAGAGGAAACCCACACCAGACTCTGGGAGAATGTACAAACTTCAGACAGACAGTCGCCCGATGCTGGAATCAAACCCAGCCCCTGGCGCTGTGAGGCAGCAGTGCTAACCACTGAGCCACCATGCCATCCCAATGATAATACCATGAGGCCACTAGACCATAGTCTAGGGATAATACCATGAGGCCATTAATTTCCCTAATTTAAATGTTTAGTAGTGCATTATTGAATTGGATTCCAGAATCCAAAGTGGAAATTTGGAAATAATGATGATTTCATGCATTAGACCAGTAGACAACCACAAAACAATAAAACACAGAAGGGCATCTTGCAGACTTTCATCCATGTACCATCTCTTTGCCAGAACAATCCCACTCCCCTGCTCTTTCCCCAGAGCACTGTAATTTTTTTTTCCTGATCAAGTATTTACCCAATTCCCTATTTAAAGTTATTATTGAATCAACTTCTTTACACTTTCAGGTAATGCATTCTGAACTTGCTGTGTTCAAAAACATGTTTCTACAGTTGCCTCTGGTTCTCTTGTTAATCATGTCTAGTTTCAGCTGAGTGTGTGCAATGGTTCAATCTTAGGATCTTTGACATGTCTCAACATGTCATTAGAATCTCAACTGATTACTGCTTGAAGCTCTATTATCAGTGTGTTTACATGGTCTTCATCATTTCAAATTATGACAACTGTTTAAATTTAGCACTGGTCATAGGATTTTGTCAGGGCAGAGACTGTCCCCCTGCAACCCAGTCCCAAACGTACGGCTAAAACAAACTAACATCTGTCGACATGAGGAAGTGAACAGTTACTTTCTATGGTGTGCTACTCTCCGATTGTATCACTGGGTGGGTTTGCACCAGGGCAAGATGGAATTCAGTAAGTGGATGAGAGCTTGGAGCTAAAGGTTTGGGAGTCCATTTATGCATGGGCATATGATTTTTTTTGGGTCAAAAGTCGAGATTAACTTTTATATGAGTTCAAATAATACCAAGCATATATGGTACATTACATATATACATTGAAACATATACATATGCAAATTAGGAGCTGGAGTAGGCCACTCAGTCTCTTCAGCCTGATTTTCCATTCAATGGGATCATGGCCGATCTCACTTTCACCTCAGCTTCACATTCCAGCCTTGCCCAATACTTTTCCGACATCTGCTTCACAGGAATGTATTTACCTGTACCTTAAAAATATACAAGATTCTGCTTGTCACATTATGTCATAATCTGTGAAACAGCATAACTATATATATATAACTCATAACTGACCAACAAAATAATCCAGTTGCAGATCTAATTCATAAATTGGAAGCTATCAAATTAATAGTAAATGGAAAGGACAGTAAGTTGATCATGGTATGACATCACACTTCAACAAGGTTGTGCGAAATATACATTTGAGGATGAAGAAACTGACATGTTGGTATCAGTTTTAAAACAGATTGTTAAATTATTGCATTTATGAATAAACAGCAATCATATTCTAGCTTATATGTTTGAATTGAATTGAGTTTATTGTCACGTGTACCAAGGCACAGTGAAAAGCTTTGTCTTGCGAGCAATACAGGCAGATCACAGAGTTAAGTAGCATAGATAGTAAATAATAGGTAAACAGCAGCAAAAACAAAAACACAGGTACAGGCAAATGTAAAGAGTTTGTGAGCCCATTCAGTATTCTAATAACAGCTGGTGCATTTTATCAGTGCCCTTCCTTCTATAATATCTGTCGATTGCAAAAGTAGCTTTTTGCCTGTGGACTTGAATTTCCAGAAACATTTCAGCATGCACAGCTTACGTGGCAACACAGCAAGCTGCATTGTTGTGATGCTTGCTTTTATTGGAGTACAAAATTTTCATTCTTTCATGATATGTGAGCACTTTTAGTGAGGGCATTGTTTATTGCCCAATCCAAAATGCCCTTGAGAAGATTATTCTGAAGTGATGCAGTCAACACGATACAGGTACATCAAAGTGATGCTTGGAAGGGATATTCAGGATTTCATCCCAGTGACAGTGAAGGACAGGCAATGTAGTTCTAATTCAAGTTGGTGTTTCGTTTGGAAATACCTGTTTCCCTCTCCACTCATCCAAATTATATTTGTGATACTTCCATATGATTGCTGCTTCTAGATGGTTGGGGATTTCTATTCACCCTGTCTGTGCCTCTAAGAATCTCAAATACCCAAATCAAGTCCCCTCTCAGCTTTGTCCGTCCCAAAGAAACATCATGAGCTTAGCCAACCTCTCATTGCTAAACTACTCCATCCCAGCCAATATCTTAAGTGGCTCTCCTCTGCACCGCCTTCAATGCAATCACATCCTTCCTATAGTACAGTGACCAGAACTGCACACAGTACTCCATCTGTGGACTAACCAAAGTGTTGTACAGCGCCAACATAACCTCCCTGCTATTATAATCTATACCATAACTGATAAAGACAAATGTTCTATATGCCTCTTAATTATCATATCAACCTATCCAGTCACCTTCAGGGATTTTGCACAAATACCCCAAGATCCATCTGCTCCTCTGAGCTTCCTAGTGTCCTACCATTCATTGAGTGCTCCCTTGTCATGTTACTTCATCCAAAGTGCATCCCTCACAATTACCAGAGTTAAATTTCACCTGCAACTGATCTGCCCAATCCATTTACAATCTTCTTCCTCACTCTCAATCATCCAATCCAATCTTTAAGTCATCTGCAAACTCACCTATCAACCCCCCCATACTCTCATCTACATTATTTCTGAATAAAGACCGCTTTGTTCAATTGCAGTCTCCAGTGACACAAACTGCCTTCTACCACCACCCCACCTCCTGTCACTTCACTAAGTCAATTCTGGTTCCAACTTGCTAAGTTATCCTGGACCCTGTGTACTTTTACCTTCTTCATCAGTTTCCCATGTGGAACCTTGTCTGAGGACTTGCTAAAATCCGTATAAATTAGATCAACTGCACTACCCTCACCATACATCTGGTTACTTCCTCAAAACATTCGCTTGAATTGTTAGGCATGATGTCCCCTTGGCAAGACATGCTATCACTGACCAAATATTACATCTCCAAGTGAAGATTAATTGTCTCCTCAGAATTTTCTCCAATATTGCCACCTCCCTTGTCTCAAGAGAGTCATTAAGAATTTGGGTTAGAACTACAATAACTTCCTCCCTTGTATCCCACAGCCGCCTGGGATAAGACCCACCTGGAACTGGGGATAGGTTTATTTATAAGCCTGCCAGAACCTCCAATATCTCCTCACTCATTACATCAAACTGCTCAAGAACCTTACAGTGCCTCTTCCTGAATTCTGTATCTCCACCCTCCTCTTATTTGCCAGTGTTTTTACATAAATCCTCACATGCCCCCGCCTGCTTCAATTGCTGCCCCAAAGTTCTCTAATCACCCCCGCTTCTGATTGCCACTGTTTTCTCTCGTGTCCTGATGCTTCCTCACACCATGCCCAACATTATCTCATATCCTCACATTCTCTGCCTCTGCTTTCATCATTGTCCCAATGTTTCTGCAACATTTGCAATAATTGTTGGAGTGGGTGGTACTTGGTAAATAAATTATCTAAACATTGCCTGCCAATTCTGATGCTGCTGATGCAACGTATATCAGAGCATTTAGAATTTCAAAAGTTTTAACTAAAAATATCCATGTGAAATACCCTCACAAATTCTCAGTAATAAAATAAATCTGCTAATCTTCACGATTAATCAGACAATAACTGATTTCATTCAGTTAGAATATTGCGTGCAAATCTGGTCTCCTTCCTATCGGAAAGATGTTGTAAAACTTGAAAGGGTTCAGAAAAGATTTACAAGGATGTTGTCAGGGTTGGAGGATTTGAGCTACAGGGAGAGGCTGAACAGGCTGGGGCTGTTTTCCCTGGAACATCAGAGGCTGAGGGGTGACCTTATAGAGGTTTACAAAATTATGAGAGGCATGGATAGGCTAAATAGACAAAGTCTTTTCCCTGTGGTCGGGGAGTCCAGAACTAGACGGCATAGGTTTAGGGTGAGAGGGGAAAGATATAAAAGAGACCTAAGGGGCAACTTTTTCATGCAGAGGGTGGTACGTGTATGGAATGAGCTGCCAGAGGATGTGGTGGAGGCTGGTATAATTGCAACATTTAAAATGCATTTGGATGGGTATATGAATAGGAAGGGTTTGGAGGGATATGGGCCGGCTGCTGGCAGGTGGGACTAGATTGGGTTGGGATATCTGGTTGGCATGGACAAGTTGGACCGAAGGGTCTGTTTCCATGCTGTACATCTCTATGACTCTATGACTCTATAACATATGTCTGAAGGAAAAGTGAACAGAATTCAGTTAATTTCTACATTCTAGTTATTGCATAATGTTCAATTCATCCAGGGACAAATATTATGTCTTGTGTGAACATTCTATGCCTCAATTTACATTTCTTGCCACCAGAACATGAAGAGCAGGGGAATATTGTAGCAATCTCTTGTGGTAGAAACATGAAAATACTTTACATCATTTTACTCAAACATTGCTCCTGTTTTAAGTGTATAATCGCCCTGTTTTCAAATTGGAAAGCAAGGGTGAATGAAGGTTGAAAATAGGTCAAAGCTCAATTGTTAATCAACTCCACTAGTGCAAGATGCCAGTTTTTAAAAAAAAATAATTTGTGGACCTTGCTTTCTGTGGAACAGATTTTTGTTCCTTTCCTGATAATTGTGGCTTAACAATCACGGTTCGGAATCTAGAATAATGATAGGCTAAATTTCCATAGTCATCTACTAGCAGGTCTGCGTGGGGTGGAAGGGCAGATCCATAAAATTCCTCAGCTGGTCCTCCCTGCATCCTTCAGCCTTACTAATTGTTTGATGGGGTGCGGCAGAGGCAGTGCCATGCCACAGGCCAGACTTAGACAAGCAGGAGGTTGGAAGAATGCAACAAATCAGACAGCATCAGGAGGTGGAGAAGTTAATGTTTTAGGTATAACCCTTCATCAGGACTGGGGATGGGTGTAAGGGGAGCTGCAGATAAAGAGGGGGGTTGGGGAGTTAGGGATAGGTGAACACAGGTAAAGTGTATGACCTGGATGGTCGACAGGAGGAATGAATTGGTTGGCAACTGAAAGGAAGGGTCAATCAGAGGAATGGAAGAGAGGGGGAGGGGGTTAGAAAGGGAGTCGGGGGATTGGAAAGGAAGTTATTTGAAATTGGAGAACTCAATGTTCTGTCCTCCCAACTGTAGGTTGCCCAGGCAGAAGATGGTGTTGTTCTTCCAATTTCCAGTCTGATTCGTTGTGGCAATGGAAAAGGTCAAGGATGATCATGTCGGAAACAGAGTGGGAAGGGGAATTAAAATGGGCGGTGACAGGTCAGCCCCTGCAGGCCCAGTGGAGATGCTCGGTAAAATGTACCCTGAATTTACAATTTGGTCTCACCGATGTAGAGAAAACCACATCAGACTAAAGGCAGCCCTCCAGTCTCACTCCCAACAGAGACCCTTGGCCATGTACGGGCTGCCTTCCAACCAGTTTCAACATTGAAGGTTGGTAGGGGTAGTTTGCCTTCCTTTTTGCATTGGCCATATGGTCCCCTTACCCAGGTCTGCCTCTGAGAGGGGGTCTCTCCCCACCCTCAGCCACACCATCAAAAGAAACAAGTCGCTTGTCGCATGTATCCCCCGCACCTACTTAGTGCTGGACTCTAGGACTTGAAATCTGGAGATTGCGTGTAGTCCCAGTTTTAGTTACCTTTGCTGTTGCTGAGACCAAAAAGCTGCCAGCTAACCAGATTTTTCAATCAATCTTGCATATGGAACTTCCACCGAAATGAAAGTTGCATCTTCAGTCAATTATCTGGAGCATTAAATACCTGCAGGGCTGTTGTGATCAGCACGAATGGAAAATACTGCATCTGAAAAAAATCCTGCCTCACTTCTCTATAAAAGATACTTTTCTGTTCTATGAATACTATCTAAACTATTACAACAAAGCAGCATAACTGGACCTTGCACTTCACATGCTGTTATGAAGGTGTAGGTGTGTACTCTACCTTTAAGAGAGAGTGAAAGTTGGCAAGGACTGACTGAAAGCACAGAGTGTGCTGAACAATTTAAAAATGTAACATTTAGTTGTGAAACAAATAGCTGGGGATGCATTGCCATGATACACAACGAACTTGAATTTGGGCAATCAGTTTAAATTATGCCCCAAGATACCAAAATCCAATCAAATTTGAATTTTAATGTTTTGATGACATCAAACCAATGTGACAGTCCGATGTTTTGGGGCTTTTGGGTATTTTGAACAGTTAGGGAGAATGGCAAACAGCAGCCAAGCACAAACCGACTGCCAGCAGACTAGCTCTCTGAAAGGTACCTGTCCATAAGAGATCTGTGCAGCAGAAGACTGAAGAAAAGGTGACCCAGAAAAATCTACAGAGGAAATCTACAATGGAGAATTGGCACAGCTGGCTGGTTTTGAAATTTGAATTTGCTTATAAATCTTAATCGGGGATTTTGTCGGACCAGTATTGTAGATTGGGAAGTAAAAGACAGGTTGAAGAGGAAGGAGTTCTAAATAGTTGTTGTCTAATGTTCTCTTTTGGACTTAAAGAATATAAATTATTAAATTTTTCTTTAAATTGTGACCTCTGGGATAGTTCTTTGCCTCTCGAAATTTAGCAGATTACAGCACAAGGTGAGCTTCTCTGCGTGCCTGGTTTAAATTGACACAGGGGTTGACTCCGTGTCATAACAATGTGAAGACATCTTCTTTGAGATTTGTATTAAAATTTTTGTGGATGATGGAGAGAATACGTACAGCACAAAACACACATTTCTAAACCCAAATTCCTTAGCTAGAGGGAAAGGCTATAGAGTTTTACTGTTAAAAAGAAACATTAAAGACAGTACAAGGGGGTAACATATTGTACAATTAATTAAAATAAAAACATTTTTCTTTCCTGAATGGTCTTAATTGGTTGACACAAAAATAACAGTCTTGCATTGATTTGATTTGTAACAGTTTGAATCCAGATCACTGTCCTTTGGATAATAAATTATTCAAACAGCCCTTTAAGGTGCTGTATCAGAAAGGAAAGACTTTTAACTCAACAGCTGCCAATAAATTCAAGCTTTTTTAGTAAGAAGTAATATTTAACACTTCATTTATTTTTATGCTACTTATGCAGAAACTATCAAAAAAGCTAGTGCCTGCTTAGATTACTGAAAAGGCCAAAGTTTAGTGTTATACCCATGGTCACAAACTGGTACCAGGGAAACAGAGCAGCAAGAAGCAGCAGTGCCAATATCATAAACAGGGATCCAACCCTATACAAAGCCAGTCTGTTCAACACTTGTCTAGCTTTCTGCAAGCAAAATGAGAAGTTCTTGTCTCTTCTTGTAGTAATACTGACTAATTTAAGGGGTATATGAAATCACAACAGTGCCAAAAGACTGTATTTCACCAAGAGTACATAATACATTATGTTGCAGCATAATCAATTAAAACTCATGTGACCAAGGACACTTTGTCTGCATCATTTATTTTTGTCACATTTATCTGATCAACATTTCTCGCTCAGAAAGACATAATTATAGCCTGGCAAGTCTACAAAGGCAGTTTCATCGTAAATTCATCAATTATAATGCAAATTTACATGAAAAACATTTGTAAGATACAACAATAATGACACTGATTATTTTTGAACATCATGGTTCTGAAAGGATGAAATGGACATTCTGTGATGTGCACGTAACATTTACTTTCCTAAAGGAGCCATAGTTCATTCAAAGGTTCACTTTTTTTGTCATTGGTACATTGGAATCAGGATTATCTTCAGTTAGAATATTGTATTCCAAAATAATAATGTAACCCACTGGATATATAATTATGATGTACTACTTATTGATTATAGAGGGTCGTATGGCACAGTGGATAACATCTCTGCCCTGGGACCAAAAGCTCTGGGTTTAAGGACCACAGCACGACTTCAGAGCCAAGGATGGTGTATTCATAATGTATATTCATTACCATAAATCTCAAGAGCCTACAAATTCTTCTAACATATGCCAATGCTGAGTGGTAGGAGTGGGAGAGATCTCTGGTGAATCATATGACTGGGGGATCTGCCATCACTATCTATAACCCATGACTATAACATGAATACAAGAAGTGTGTGGTGTCACAGCAACATGGACACACTGATTGATCTGCAAAAGGGACGGGGGTGTGCCATAGGTTTCCATGAGTTGGTCAAGAGCATGACTGTTTGGGGGCAGAGAAAAGATTATGTCCAACAAAAGGACATTAATGGTCATGTTATTACTCACTCTACTTAGGAAAAATTCAGGAGGAGCTCTGGCAGATGCCTTGGTGTCAGACTTTGTGCCAGCTAGCCTGGTCAAGGAATAAAGAATGAGAAGGGACTTGAGGAAAGAGTGAATTAGGCATTAGAAAGGGAAGTATGAACTATGGGTAAGATATACTGTGCCACTATTTCTACTTATAGAATCCTTACTTAAAGCCAAAGATCAATGTAATCAATTTACCAGGTCATCCAAACCCCACAAAATACATCTTTGAGATATATAAAATTCAATTTCAAAACTGTACCATTGAGTCTTATCATGAAGTTTCCAACTTCCACTTACTGTTCAGGTCAACACAACAGTATTATAACTAAATTCACGAACAGGTAAAGTTTTTTTTTCCTAATTTACATTAGTCTATTCCTGTGCACATTGCATTAGAAAGTGGAAATAAAAGACGCAAAGAAACATGAAGAGTAATTGTAAGCAAGTTAAAGCTGGTCCAATGCAATTGGATGGCCACTTCTGTTTTATTAGCTGTCATTATCTACTGCTGCTCATACATCTACATCCTCACATAAAGTCAATCAATCATATCTGTTTGCCTACATAAACTAATCTTCCCCTATTTACACCAAGGGTTTCTGTTTGATGGCATAATAAATACACTAGAATAAGAACAAAGATAGTCTTGAGCAGACATAATTCATCACTGAGTAACCCCTCACTTTCAGCACTTGTACTGACCAAGTGAAAATATCTGAAGAATTATGGGATTGTTCAATTTGAAATTTATGTACATTGTTATCAGTCATACAATGGAAAAGATAATACAATACATGCATCTGTTTTTCTTTACAGTGCTAGAGGTATGCAGACAATTGTATTTACATCATTCATTGTTATGCATCTGTTTATCAGTGGGGGAAGAGTGGGCAGAAATTAAGCTTCATCGATGCCACTCAAAGGTTAACAAATCCCTCCATAAAATGGAGGAGTGCTTTGAGGTACACACAGAATGGAATACGACTGAAGCCATTAATGGCAGCAACATCACAGGCTGGAGATCTAAATTCTGTGACGATACTTTGGAGGCCCTTTGTACAATTGTGGACAACAGGAAACCTTCTTCCCTCTAGGACATAGCTGTAGTGCAATGGATGCCAGGAATTTAACTCCCTGCACTTAATTGCAATACAGAGACAAGTTTCATAAACTCACCATCATTGTTGCAGTTAAAGTATTGCTCACTTATTCACTGCTCACAGCCTTAACAATCCCCTTTAGTGTACCTTCTTCCTCTCACACACTGGGCATTCCATTTTCACTATTACTTTCCCACACCTCATATGTCACACAGTGAAGATAAGCTATTTGACAAAAAAGACACATTCTTGAAATATTTTACCACACTAGGACCTGATGAGGTGTACCCTCGAACTCTGTGGGAAGCTAGGGAAGTGATTGCTGACCCTCTTACTGAAATATTTATATCACTGATACTCACTTGTGAGGTGCCAGAAGACTGGAGGTTGGTTAACGTGGTGCCACTGTTTAAGAAAGGTGATAAAGACAAGCCAGGGAACTATAGACCAGTGAGCCTGATGCTGGTGGTGGGCCAGGTGTTGGAGGGAATCCTAAGGGACAGGACGTACATGTATTTGGAAAGGCAAGGACTGATTAGGGATTGTCGGCATGGCTTTGTGTTCAGGAAATCATGTCTCACAACCTTGATTGAGTTTGTTGAAGAAGTAACAAAGAGGATTGATGAGGGCAGACTGGTAGATGTGATCTACATGGACTTCAGTAAGGTGTTTGACAAGATTCCCCATGGGCGACTAGTTAGCAAGGTTAGGTCTCACGGAATACAGGGAGAACTAGCCATTTGGATACACAACTGGTTCAAAAGGTAAAAGACAGAGGGTGGTGGTGGAGGGTTGTTCTTCAGATTGGAGGCCTGTGACCAGTGGAGTGCCACAGGGATCGGTGCTGGGTTCACTACTTTCCATCATTTATATAAATGATTTGGATGCGAGCATAAGAGGTACAGTTAGTAAGTTCGCAGATGACACCACAATTGGAGGTGTAGTGGACAGCGAAGTAGGTTACCTCAGATTACAATGGGATCATGATCAGATGGGCCAATGGGCTGAGAAGTGGCAGATGGAGTTTTATTCAGATAAATGCGAGGTAATGCATTTTGGGAAAGCAAATCTTAGCAGGGCTTCTACACTTAATGGTAAGGTCCGAGGGAGTGTTGCTGAATAAAGACACCTTGGAGTGCAAGTGCATAGCTCATTGAAAGTGGAGTCGCAGGTAGATAGGATAGTGAAGAAGGCATTTGGTATGCTTTCCTTTATTGGTCAGAGTATTGAGTACAGGAGTTGGGAAGTCATGTTGCAGCTGTACAGGACAATGGTTAGGCCACTATTGGAATATTGCATGCAATTCTGGTCTCCTTCCTATTGGAACAATGTTATAAAACTTGAAAGGGTTCAGAAAAGATTTACAAGGATGTTGCCAGAGTTAGAGGATTTGAGCTACAGGGAGAGGCTGAACAGGCTGGGGCTGTTTTTCCTGGAGTGTCGGAGGCTGAGGGGTGACCTTATAGAGGTTTATAAAATCATGAGGGCCACAGATAGGATAAATAGACAAAGTCTTTTCCCTGGGGTGGGGGAGTCCAGAACTAGAGGGCATAGGTTTAGGGTGAGAGGGGAAAGATATAAGAAAGACCTAAGGGCAACATTTTCACGCAGAGGGTGGTACGTGTATGGAATGAGCTGCCAGAGGAAGTGGTGGAGGCTGGTACAATTGCAACATTAAAAAGGTATCTGGATGGGGATATGAATAGAAAGGATTTGGAGGGATATGGGCCGGATGCTGGCAGGTGGGATGAGAGGTTGGGATACCTAGTTGGCATGGACAAGTTGGACCGAAGGATCTGTTTCGGTGCTGTACATCTGAATGACTCTATGACACTCATTAACAATCCCTTCCATCCTGCAGAAGAAGCTGCGCACATTCTGAGGCAAAGGTTGCCACATGAAGGTGGCCAGGTCCAAGGAAAGCTTGGTGGAAGGATGCTTGTCACACTGATGGTGGCAGCCAACAATGACGGAAACATTGTGCAGGCTTCTTCTTACCTAAATCTGTTTTCCTCTTACCTCGAGCACTTTTATGCACTCTGCAAATGATGTTAGCATCCAGTTCTTTCTTTGTTCTCCCTTCACATCAAAAGTTGGCTCTCTTTTTAATTTCAGGTATTGAGACAATGGTTGCCCTGAGCTCAAATTAGGAAAAGGAAGTCAGACTTCAGTACACACCAGTTCAGAGAATGGCACCATAGAAGCTCTATAGTTTAGGAAGTAATGAACCTACCTTCACCATCAAAAACCTTTTCTCCACAGTCAGGAATAAATTTCCCAAGTAGCAAGACAGACCAATCTCAAAAAATAAACTGGCAAATAATTGGGTACTGAGTGTAAGAGTCCTGCAAATCGGTGGCTCCTCAGTAACACAGCACACTTCAATGAAACAAACAATTCCACAACATGCCTACACTTTTCAGCTGAATTGATTGCAGTGAAGATAAGCTATTTGACAAAAAAGACACACTCTTGAAATATCTTACGACACTAGGACCTGATGAGGTGTACCCTAGAACTCTGTGGGAAGCTAGGGAAGTGATTGCTGACCCTCTTACTGAAATATTTATATCACTGATACCCACAGGTGAGGTGCCGGAAGACTGGAGGTTGGTTAACGTGGTGCCACTGTTTAAGTAACATACATTTACTTGCATTTACTGTGGTTACAGTCTTACTAGAGAGGTTTACAACATAGTGCATGCAACAAGCTAAAGAAGGATCAAATGCATCAATGTTTCATGTTTCTTTTAAAATGATTTTCATTACCTTTGTACGAAGTTTTGTGGCACACTGCTTTAAAATAACACTGCAGGACCTTTCCACTCAGTCAGGATAACATTTGATTGACGAGTCACAGTCACAGAAATGTACAGCATGGAAACAGATCCTGTGTCCAACTCATCCATGCCAACCAGATATCCCAACCCAATCTAGTCCCACCTGCCAGCACATGGCCCATATCCCTCCAAACACTTCCAATTCACATACATTTAAAAGGCATTTGGATGGGTAACAGCTGCACTAGCCTCTACCACTTCCTCTGGCAGCTCATTCCATACATGTACCACCATCTGCGTGTAAAGTTGCCCCTTAGGTCACTTTTATATCTTTCCCCTCTCACCTTAAACCTATGCTGTCTAGTTCTGGACTCCCCGACCCCAGGGAAAAGACTTAGCCTATTTACCCTATCCATGCCCCTCATGATTTTACAAACCTCTATAAGGTCACCCCTCAGTTTTCGATGCTCCAAGGAAAACAACCCCAACCTATTCAGCCTCTCCCTATAGCTCGAATCCTCCAACCATGGCAACATCCTCGTAAATCTTTTCTGAACCCTTTCAAGTTTCATAACATCCTTCCGATAGGAAGAAGACCAGAATTGCACTCAATATTCCAAAAGTGGCCTAACCAACATCCTATACAGCTGCAACATGATCTCCCAACTCCTGTAGTCTATGCTCTGACCAATGAAGGAAAGCGCACCAAAAACCTTCTTCACTATCCTATCTACCTGCAACTCCACATTCAAGGAGCTACGAACATGCACTCTTTGTTCAGCATAATTCCCGAGGACCTTGCCATTAAGTGTGTAAGTCCTGCTAAGATTTGCTTTCCCAAAATGCAGCACCTCGCATTTATCTAAATTAAACTCCATCTGCCACTTCTCAGCCCATTGGCCCATCTGATCAAGATCCCGTTGTAATCTGAGGTAACCTTCTTCGCTGTCCACTACACCTTCAATGTTGGCGTCATCTGCAAACTTACTCACTATATCTATTATGCTCACATCCAAATCATTTATATAAAAGACAAAAAGTAGTGGACCCAGCGCCAATCCTTGTGGCACTGCACTAGTCACAGGCCTCCAGTCAGAAAACAACCCTCTACCACCACCCTCTGTCTTCTACCTTTGAGGCAGTTCTGTATCCAAATAGTTCTAACTTTGCTAACTAGTCTCCTATGAGGAACTGTGTTGAACGCCTTACTGAAGTCCATATAGATCACGTCTACCACTCTGCCCTCATCAATCCTCTTTGTTACTTCTTCAAAAAACTCAATCAAGTTCGTGAGACATAATTTCCCATGCACGAAGCCACGTTGACTATCCTTAATCAGTCCTTACCTTTCCAAATACATGTATACCCTGTCCTTCAGGATTCCCTCCAACAACTTGCCTATCACCAACATCAAGCTATATTTCCCTGGCTTGTCCTTACCACTTTTCTTAAATAGTGGCACCATGTTAGCCAACCTCCAGTCTTCTAGCACCTTACCTGTGACTATCGATGATACAAATATCTCAGCAAGAGGCCCAGCAATCACTTCCCTAGCTTCCCACAGAGTTCTAGAGTACATCTGATCAGGTGCTGTGGAATTATCCACTTTTATGCATTTCAAGACATCTAGCTGTCCTCCTCTGTAATATGGACATTTTTCAAGATATCACCATCTATTTCCCTACATTCTATACCTTCCATTTCCTTCTCCACAGTAAACACTGGTGCAAAATACTCGCTTAGTATCTCCCCCAGCTCTTGCGGTTCCAGACAAATGCTGATGTTTGAGGCGCCCTATTGTCTCCCTAGTTACCCTTTTGTCCTTAATGTATTTGTAAAAACCCTTTGGATTCTCCTTAACCCTATTTGCCAAAGCTATCTAATGTCCCCTTTTTGCCCTCCTGATTTCCCTCTTAAGTCCACTCCAAAATTTACCAAACATTGAACTAGTCCAATATCACAAATGATCCTGCAATAAGTTTATTTAAATACTTAAATCAGCAATTTAAATATTTCTGACTTGAACCCTATTGTAAAACACCAAACATTACACTTCTGACAAAATAATCAGCAGCCTACTGCTTTATGGTAGATGATAGATGTATTTAAACAATTCCAAGACAACAGTTTTTGTGACAGTCTTACTACTGTTAACCTCACTGCATAAAGCTCTCAGCCGATGGATTATTATAATTCTACAATGAATTCACACCTGAGTAACCCTTAATATCTCCATCACCTGCTTCCTCATTTCATTCGGTCTCAGACATTCCTTCGAATGCTGGTAAATATGACCACCCATTCTTAGAACTTGAATTAAATGCTTAGAGGATCCAGTGAAAGGCTGTACTGTGGATAATCAGGAAAAACGTTCAACTGGCTGTGAAAATCTCGCACCGTTGTGCATGGAGTACATTGAAATCACATTCAGCTTTTCACTCCTTCCATTAAAATTCATGTGTACAGGTCGCTCTGTTGTGTTCCTCTGTAACCTCGCACAATAGAAAATCACGTTATGGAAAACTGCTAACAAAAATCGCGCTTTAGAAGATTACTAATAGAAAATCACTGTACCTGTTCAGTAAAAAGTTTGCATTATCCAAACAACATCCACAATTTGACAATCACATTACAGCCAATTCGTGCTGACAATATGCACATTATAGCTGAACAAGCTGTAGTCAGAAAGAGTGTGATGCTCCAACACACTCTTCTGTAAAATAGTGTACAGATTTATAAAACAAACATGGAGAAACTTTCTGGACTCAAAATGTTAACTCCATTTCTTTCTCCACAGATGCTGTCAGACCTGCTGAGTTTCTCCTGAATTCTCTATATTTATTTCAGATTTCCAGCATCATTAGTATTTTGCTTTTATTTGAGTACAGATTTATGACTTCGTTACTCTCACTTCAGCTGTTGTTCCTTTGCTGAGTTATTGACACAGGCAGGGCTGAAGAAACCCTGCCAGGATCCTGTGTTATGCACCAGTTTATTTAAAAACAGAGTCTTTACATGATTTATTGGTGGCTAAGTACCTGTTCTGTCAAATAGAAAATTACATTTGGCACAAAGCGCTACTGAAACATTGCCTGTTCACACCTGGTCCAGAATGTCTGATTGAAAACAGGGCAAGTCACAGGAGCGTATAAGATCATAGGAACTTACTGCACTATTTGCAGAATGAAATGTCTCAGAATGGTCAGTCTTATCACCATTTTAATAAGCTTCACCCCACCTTGATGATTTTAAAATTTGTGCATGCTCTTTCTCCAATTACTCCTCATACCTTCTAACAGCAGTGATCCATGCTGTGGTATATTTCCCCAGCTAACACTCATCCAGGAAGTGTTGCCAATCCAACTTACTGGTTTCCTTATACTGGATTAGTGGTGCTGGAAGAGCACAGCAGTTCAGCCAGCATCCAACGAGCAGCTTGACAACCGTAGCTACATGTATGTTATGAAGGGTTTTTTTTGGAAAATCCTAACAATGTTAAACAATTAAAAGATCAATCAGAGATTTACACACTTCAGTAAATATCTTGAACTATTCTGAACTCCGATTTTCAGGTCAGACAAAATGCTTGTCTCAATTCCAGCAGAGTAAGTTCTGTACAAAATAAATGCCATAGACACTTAAAATTGACACAATGTATCAGAGTTCTTGAAGTAATAAAAGTATAAAGTGAAACTTAATCCATGTATTTGATACCACTTGTGATTTATTTCACCTCATAAATGTTACTCGTGTATGGAAAGGTAAAAGAAATGCATTACAGTCCAATAAATGACTTTTTGATTGATTTGAGATTGATTAGATTCCCACTTGTTTCTGTCTCCCATCTTGCCTTTCATTAATAATACAATTCTGAACTATACACTGCTGTTTCTCCTAAACTGCAGATTCCATAACCCCCACAACATATCCTTCAGCAGGAATTAATACACTATTGAAATCAGACCACCTCCTGCTCCAATTTCTTTTCTCTCAGTATCACAAAGCTGTAGAACCCCTTCCCTGAATTTACTCTGACTTGTTCATTGCATCTTCATAATGGAGACAGTTGATGCATTAATTGCAATCTTCCAAACTCCCCCTAGATTCTGGGAAGTTCCCACGAGATTGGTAAACTGTGAATTTGGCACTTTCATTCAAGGAATGACAGAGACAGAAAGCAAGAAATGCAGGGAGAAAGTCTTACATTGTCATTGGCAAAATTCTGCAGCCTATTACTAAGGATGTAAGAGCAGGACATTTTAAAAAATCATAATACAATCAAACAAAGCCAACATGATTTTATGAAATAGAGACTGTACTTGGCAAATATAGTGGTCTGCGAGGGTATAAAAAATAATCTGGATAAAAAGGAACTTTATATAGTAGATGTAGTATATTTGGATATCCAAATGAGTGACTTGCTAGACCATTTCTGAGGACAGTTAAGTGTCAATCACATTGCGGTGATTTCAGAGTCACATGAAGACCAGACCAACCAAAGGGTATTTTTGAACCATTTAGGCTTTTGGGACAATTAATGATAGCTCTCATGGTCACCATTATCAAAATCAACTTTCAATTCCAGATTTTTAAAAATTAAATCAACTGAACTAATTAATGGAATTTAAATTCCATGAACTGTCATGGTGAGATTTGAATCCATAGTACCAGGGTACCGGTCTGGGCGAAAACAAAAACCTGATGAAACTCAGCAGGTCTGGCAGCAACTGTGGGAAGAAAGCAGTGTTAATGTTTTGAGACCTCTTCAGAACCCAGACCTGCTGAGTTTCTCTAGCAATTTCTGGTTTTATTTCAGATCTTCAGCAACCACAGTTCCTTGTTTTGTCTTAGCCTGGGCTTCTGGATTACTGGTACAGTGACATTACCACTACACCACCATCTTCTTAAGTGTCACCTCATGGGATATCTAAAACTAAAGGGCACAGAACTATAATAAGGAGTCTCCCTTTTAAGGCATAGATAGGAAGCATTTCTTACCGCAGAGGTTCATTAAGCTCAGAGAAGGCTAAGTCTATGAAGATATTCAAGATTGAGTTAGACTAACTCTTGACATACAAAAGAGTGAACAGTAATTGGGTGCAGATGAAAGAGTCTATTTAAGACCTCAATTAGATCAGCTATGATCCTCTTGAATGGTGAAGTTCAAGAAGCCAAACGGCCTACTCTGTTCTTATTACAACAAAGTGGGTAGTTTGCAGGATTCCCATTTCCATCTAAATAAGCCTTGCACGCAGGGTATTTCCAAACAGGTTATGGTAGTGGAACAGCAGAAAGTCAAAATAATCAGCTACATAATCTTGCTACATTTGTCAGGTATTTAAATTCTATGCCTGGCCTCATCCAATTTAGGAGAAAATGAGGACTGCAGATGCTGGAGGACGGAACGGAACATTTCAGAGAACATCTCTGGGACACCCGGACCAACCAACCCAACCACCCCATGGCTCAACACTTCAACTCCCCCTCCCACTCCACCGAGGACTCCTCCATCGTCAGACCATAGCAACACGACGCTGGAGGAAGAGCGCCTCATCTTCCACCTAGAAACCCTCCAACCACAAGGGACGAACTCAGATTTCTCCAGTTTCCTCATTCCCCTCCCCCCACCTTGTCTCAGTCCCAACCCTCGAACTCAGCACCTCCTTCCTAACCTGCAATCTTCTTCCTGACCTCTCCGCCCCCACCCCCACTCCGGCCTATCACCATCACCTTATCACCCTCACCTTAACCTCCTTCCACCTATCGCATTTCCAACGCCCCTCCCCCAAGTCCCTCCTCCCTACCTTTTATCTTAGCCTGCTTGGCACACCTTCCTCATTCCTGAAGAAGGGCTCATGCCCGAAACAGCGATTCTACTGCTCCTTGGATGCTGCCTGACCTGCTGCGCTTTTCCAGCAACACATTTTCAGCTCATCCAATTTACCTTCCTTCTCTCTCAATGTTAGTGATGCCATAGACAATTCATTTGGCATAATATTTAATAACAGGCAAATGAGAAGCATGAATGAGCAGATGATCAGAAATATATAAGACAGTGCCTCTCACGTCTGCTCGAGTATACTATAGTTTATCAGTTATTCCTTTAGACATCTTGCCATGATGTGCTAGCTTTTACAAAATTAACAATAGGGATTTGGGAAGCTGCATATTAAGACAAACATTTTAAACAATGGCTGAATTCAGGCAATGCAATGAATGGAAACGTTTCATTTCCTCTGTGAGGAAGGAAATGTTGGAGGAAATGAGTTATGGAATGGTTTTTGAAAAAACAGAAGAAACAACGATATGTACAAGTTATGTAAGGTTTGTGAAGGTTTGTAGCTCAGGTTGAGGTTCAGGGTGTAGGTTTGCTCGCTGAGCTGTAAGTTTGATATCCTGACGTTTCATTACCTGGCTAGGTAACATCATCAGTGGTGACCTCCAAGTGAAGCAAAGCTGTTGTCTCCTGCTTTCTATTTATATCTTTCTCCTGGATGGGGTTCTTGGGGTTTGTGGTGATGTAATTTCCTATACGTTTTCTGAGGGGTTGATAGATGGCATCTAGATCTATGTGTTTGTTTATGGCGTTGTGGTTGGAGTGCCAGGCCTCTAGGAATTCTCTGGCATGTCTTTGCTTAGCCTGTCCCAGGATAGATGTGTTGTCCCAGTCGAAATGGTGGTTTTTTCCCTCCGTGTGTAGGGCTATGAGGGAGAGGGGGTCATGTCTTTTTGTGGCTAGCTGGTGTTTGTGTATCCTGGTGGCTAACTTTCTTCCTGTTTGTCCTACGTAGTGTTTGTGACAGTCCCTGCATGGAATTTTGTAGATGATGTTGGTTTTGTCCATGGGTTGTACTGGGTCTTTTAAGTTTGTTAGTCCGTTATGTAAATGACACCTTTGTCATTACAAAACGAAACAAGATAGAAGAGACATTTAACATCATCAACAACACCCTCACAGGCATAAAGTTCACCAAGGAGGAAGAAACCGACAACAAACTCGCATTCCTGGACGTTACAGTCGAAAGAACGGACAACGGAGAACTACAAACCTGCGGAGACAGAAAACCGACAAACACTGACCAAATACTTAACTACACCAGCAACCATCCCAACACACGCAAACGAAGCTGTATCAGAACACTACTCCAATGAGCCACCTCACACTGCAGCACAGACGAACTTTGGAAAACAGAGTAGAACTACCTATACAAAATATTCAAGAAGAATGGATACTCAAAAAAATACAGTGCACAGATTCCCCAAGAACAAACCACGACAAGCAGACCAAACACAACCAGAAACCCTAACCACCTTACCACACATCAAACAAGTTTCAGAAATGACAGCCAGACTACTCAGACCCCTTGGAATCCTAGTAGCACACAAACCCACCGACACTCTCAAACAAAAACTAATAAACTTAAAAAACCCAGTACAACCCATGGACAAAACCAACGTCATCTACAAAGTTCCATGCAAGGACTGCCACAAACATTACATAGGACAAACAGGAAGAAAGTTAGCCACCAGGATACACGAACACCAGCTAGCCACAAAAAGACATGACCCTCTCTCCCTTGTAGCCCTACACACGGATGAAAAAAAACCCACCATTTCGACTGGGACAACACATCTATCCTGGAACAGGCTAAGCAAAGACATGCCAGAGAATTCCTAGAGGTCTGGCACTCCAACCACAACTCCATAAACAAACACATAGATCTAGATGCCATCTATCAACCCCTCAGAAAACAAACAGGAAATGACATCACCACAAACCCCAGGAACCCCATCCAGGAGAAAGATATAAATAGAAAGCAGGAGACAACAGCTTCGCTTCACTTGGAGGTCGCCACTGATGATGTTACCTAGCCAGGTAATGAAACGTCTGGATATCAAACCTACAGCTCAGCGAGCAAACCTACACCCTAAACAAGTTATGTGATTTTTAAAATTCATTTGTAGGATATGGATGTCACTAAGCCAGCGTCTATTGACCATCTCTAAATTGCCCGAGAGAAGTTGGAACTACTGTAGATCATTTGGTGCATGTACACTACCATACTGCTCGGGATGGAGTTCCAAAGTCATCTGAGCAGTAGCAGTGAAGAATCTCTGGTGTAGTTCCAAGTTGGGATGATGTGTGGCATGCATGGGGAATGTGCAGGTTCCGATGATCCATGAACTGCTGCTTACCATTCTAGATGGTACAAGTTATGCATTCGGAAGGTTAGAATGAAATTTGGTGAATTTCTGAAGTGCATCTTAGAGATGGTACATACTGCTGCCCCTGGGTGTCAGTGATAAAGAGAGTGAAAGTTAAAAGTGCTGGGTGGGTTGGAGTGTTGTTGGAGTTGCACCCATCCAGGCAGGTAGGGAGTATTCCATTACACCCCTTTGAGATGGTGGAAATGTTTTGGGGAGTCAGGAGGTGAGTTACACGCTGTTGAACTTCTAGCCTCTGACCTGCTCTTGTAACCATTGGTGTTTATGTGGTGAGTCCAGTGAGTATCTGGTCAATGGTAACCCCAAGGATGTTGACAGTGGGAGATTCAGTGATGGTAATACCATTAAATGTCAAGGGGCAGCAGATGGATTATTGGTCATTGCTTAGTGTTTGTGTAGCACAAATATTACTTGCTACTTGTCAGCCCAAGCCCAGATGTTGTCCAGGTCTTGTTGCATTTGAACATGGACTGCTTCAGTATCTGAGGACTTGTCAATGGTTCAGATCTGCAGTTCTCAAACTGGAGAAGCTACAAAGCAAGGCTACTCACAAGCTGAACCACATCACCAGTATGAGGTACACAGAGCTAAGTAAACACACAACCAACATATCAGATCTAAACTCTGCAGTCTTGCCACATCTTGTCAAGAATGGTGGTCGACATTTAAACAACTCACTGGAGGAGGATGCTATACAAATATTCCCATTCCAATGACAGGACAGCCTCACAGATGAATGTAAAATAGAAGGCTGAAGTATTTGCAACCACCTTCAGCTTGATGTGCTGAGTGAATAATCAATCACAATCTCCTCCTGAGGTCCACAGTTGCCACTCTTCAGCCAACTCAATTTATTCCACATGATAACCAAGAAATGTCTGAAGGCACTGTGTGTTCTGACAACATTTCAGTAATAGAACTGAAAACATGTGCTCCAAAACTAGCTGCAACCCTCGACATCTATTCCAGTATTCTTACAAAAATGGTTACCTGGCAAAGTGGAAAATTGCCCAAGTATGCCCTGTAGATAAAAAGCAGGGTAAATCCAACCCAGCCAATCATCACTGTATCATTCTGCTCTCAATCTTCAGCAAAGAGATAGCAGGCAAAGTCACCAACTGTGTTATCAATCAACACTTACTTAACAATAACCTGCTCAGTGTTGCTCAGTTTGAGTTCTATCAGGCCCACTCATTGACCTCATTACAGCTTTGGTCCAAATGTGGACAAAGAGCTCCACTCCAGAGAGGGTACGAGGATGGCATAAAGGTAGCATTTAGTCAAGTTTGTGGCTTTAAGGAAACCAATCAATACTGCAATCAATGATAATCGGGGGATAATTTGAGTCACCCTTGACACAAAGGAAGATCCTTGTTTTTCTTGATAGTTAATCATCTTGGCCATAGATCATCACTTACAGGAGTCTTTCAGGGTAATAACCTAGGCTTAACCATCTTCAGAAACTTGATCAATAACCTCCCCTCCAATCTTAAATGGGAATGTGTCAGCAATCCAAATGCAGCAAAGTCTAAACAACCTTCAAGCATGGGCAGCATGGTGACTCAGTGGTTAACACTGCTGCCTCACAGATCCAGGGACCCAGATTTAATTCCAGCCTCAGGAAGCTGTCTGTGAGGAGTTTGCACATTCTCCCTGTGTCTGCATGGGTTTCCTGCAGGTTCTCCAGTTTTCTCCCACAGTCTAAAGATATGCAGGTTAGGTGGATTGGCCATACTAAATTGCGCATAGTATACAGGGACGTGCAGGCTAGGTGGATTAGCCATGGGAAATGCAGGGTTATAGGGATAGGGTGGGGGGGGGGGGGGGGGGGGGGGGGGGGTCTGGGTGGAATGCTCTTTGGAGGGTAAGTGTGGACTTGATGGGCTGAATGGCCTGCTTCAACACTGTAGGGATTCTATCATTCAATGCACATAAAAGTGAGAGGTAATGACCATTTACAACAAGAGACAAACCAACTATCACATCTTGACATTCAATGGCATTACTGTCAATAATGGGCATACCACTACCTTAAAGTTCCTCTCGAAGCTACACGTCATTCTGACTAGAAAATATATTGTTGTTTCTTCAGTGTTGCTGGAACAACCCTGGGACTTACCTCCTAACAGCAGTGCTAGTGAACCTCCAGCATATGGACTACAGAAGTTCAAGAAGGTAGCTCACCACCAACTTCTCAAGGGAAATTCGAGATAGACAGTAAATGCTGCTTCAGCCATCAGTACCCATATCACATAAATAAATGAAATAAAAACTCTGTTATATTCAGCATTCTCGCCTGTTTATGTTGACAATCTAGTAAAATGGTATGTCAATTCAGAAACAGAATGAATTGTCAGACATTAGAGACCAGCTGCATTTTTCCAAGGTTGCTTTTATATTACCGTACCTTGCACTTCATCATGTCTGTGACTCTTGCCTGCATCGACTGTCCAGCTTTAGGCCTCACCAAGATGTAGATCGCTTTCACCTCAGGGCAGGACCGCAGGAGTTTCTCCACAAGTACTTTGCCCATGAAGCCAGTGGCTCCTGTGATGAGCACATTTTTTCCTGCATAGTAAGCAGCAATCGATGACATCGTGGCCAACCTTTATTTTCCCTCTCGCAGTATTCCTTGATTGAAAAGATATTAACAACATGAGTACAACTTAACATATATATCACTTGCACACTTTTAGTTCTCCTTCCTTCCCGCAGAGAGGATGATTCATAAGCATCTGCCATGAAATCATATAGGTCAAACAGAAAAAAAAGTTTGTTTTCTTAGTTCCTTCCTTCTCTGCTGTTTGAAATTTGTCTGAAAGATTGACCAACGATTAACAGGCAGTTAAGAATGGTTAGTGAAGCAGTGTAAATGCAAAGGCTGAAAATACTGGGCTGGAGGTTGTATATCCAAGTTCTGACAAACTTTCTACTTCTTTTTTGCATTAAAACAGACTGTAAAAAGAGATGGCTAAGAGAATACCAAGAGATTACTAATAAGAATGACAGGAGAAAGCTTTATCATATGAATACATTATGGAATAAGTCAGTTAGATTTGCATGTATGAACAAAAATAATTCATTTATTTGCAATGTAAGCAAAAAGGCAAGAAATTAGCTGGGTTGCAGATGTTACATAAGATATCAGCACTATACAGCATTACTGAAGAATCCTGTCTACAACAATGAATCTTGTATTTTTTACTGAGAAGAAAAACATTGGTGAAGTTTAAGACCTTTTAATTAATATCACTGTTACTCTTACAATGTAATAACCATATATACTTATTTAAAAGTCAAACATTTTAGACTTTTTTTAAGATTTAATTTATTGGGACAACTATTTCATGGCTACTACTTTTGAGGGGCTGAAATTCATGCTACCGTCCAAAATACCGTATCATTAGCAGGAGCCCAATTGGTCTCCAAACAAATAAAGTGAAAAACATGACAAATTACAGTAATTACCGGATAAAGATGATAGAATCAAGCATGAGTTAGTAAGCTTTTATTTATACATACAAAAGGTGAATAAGAAATGTAAAACAGCTTTAAATCACAATTACATGGTATATTTTAAATTAAACATGTCAAATATAAAAGTTCATTGAAATCCTGCAAAATCACCCTGTTCAACATCCTCAGCACTGAATAAAGCTTCATAATCATCAGGATGAATGATATCATTGATGAATCCGCTTCATCTTCGCTGTCTGTAGTTAGAGGTAGCACATCATCTACTTCTTCTTCTTCATCTATGTCATCCCATAGATAATCACCCTTTGTACCAGCCAATGCATTTGAAATTCCACATTTCTTGAATGATTTAGAAAGAGTGCCAGCTTTTATTTCCTTCCATGAATTAACAAACCATTCACAGATCAGTGGCAGTGACAGAGCCCACATAGTGCCACCTTTCGTGTATGTTTTTTCTCCATGATGCATCCAGTTATTCCACTTCATTCCCATCATGTCCCTAAATGGCTTATTGATGCCAACACCAATTGATTGCAAAACACTTGGACGTCTGCTGGGAATTGCAGCTACGTCAGTGTTGCGTGGTCAGATGTTAACAACAACATTCTTCACTAGATCTGATCTAATCTGTTCCCAGGTGAACAAACTCTTTTCCTTGCGTAGTCCACCAGGTTGTAAATTCCAAATTTCTTTTATCCATTTTCTTTATTCACCTTCATCTATCGAGTCTTGTGGATACATATGACAACAATTCCCTTTGGAAATTTCTCCTCTGGCAAAGCTTTTCTCTTAAAATCAGAGATTGGTTTTAACTTAGCGCCATCAGCCATTCAAGAAAGAACTAAAGTAAACCTACTTATCTCATGGTCAGGGGTTTTCACCAATATTGTTTTTTATCCTTTTTGGTTCAATTGTCCGGCATGTCGAGAATGATAGACGTTTCGTCCATTTTTCCAATGCATGATAGGAGCCTTCAGGAGGCCGAGAATGGTCATCTGGTGCTCCTGATGTGATCTTCTCTACATCAGGGTGACCAAACATAAACTAAGGGAACGGTTTGCCGAACATCTCAGCCGGGCTAACTGGGACTGACTCAATCCCCCAGTCACTACCCATTTTAATTCCCCTTCCCATTCCCTTTCTGATATGATCATCCTTGACCTCCTTCATTGCCACATTGAATCAATTTGCAAACTTGAGGAACAATACCTCACCTTCTGCCTGGGCAGCATACAGTCTAGAGGACTCAACACTGAGCTCTCCAATTTCAAATAATCTCCTTTCCCATCCCCCGACTCCTTTACCAGCCCTTCCCCCTCCCTTCCATTCCTCTCAGTCACCTACTGGATTCATGCCTTCCATCGACCAACCAGGCCGTACCCTCTACCTGTCTCCCCCATCCCCACTCCCTTTATCTGCAGCTCCCCCGACACCCAACCCCAGTCCTGAAGAAGGGTTACATACAAACGTCGATTTCTCCACTCCTGATGCTGCCTTGCTCGCTATGTTCTCCCAGCCTCCTGCCTGACTACCTAGGTTTACCTCTGTTGGCACACTTTCCTTTCAGCATTGTCTGAAGTTGGTTCGATATCTTTTCCAGTCTCTCACAAGTTTCTCAGAAACACAAAATCTTGCTGTTACACAGTTATTTGTCTTCTCTGCAACTTCAATACCTTTCAGTTTAAACACGGCTGTATATTGTTTGTTTTTTTTTCCTGGAGGGCATTTTTACACAAAATATTGAAGAAATTTCAAAACCTCAACTAGGTATGTGACTGTATTCCACATGTTTGGTTGTCACCTGATTCTAACCTGACGCATCTTAAACCTTTGCAACAAACTGGTGTGAATTGTTCAACAAATCACATAATAGCAGGAAAATAAACTTGCATTTCCTCATTGTAACACTTATATACAGGATGATACCTTGACTTAGAAATGTTGACCTGTTAACTGGGAAGAACTAAGGTTGACTTTTACATGAGATATATGGAAAATTCCAGATGTTTTTCGCCAAACATAGAGCTCAACTTTCACAGGAGATCGGCTATCACTTGAGTATATATGATACACTGATTTCTAACGTACACTCTCTGATGTTTTGGAGGTCCATCCCAGAAGCCTGCGTACCCACAGAAGCTTTCTGGTGCCTAATCATAACTGCTACTGCACACAGGTACTGACGATTGAGAGGGAACATTCACTCGGGACAACTCAGCAATTCTAAGCAGATTTGAAAAATAATTAGTGAGCGATCTATATTTTTCTCACAGTACAGTGGACCAGGAGTTGAGATGACTCTATAGTGAACAGTGGGCTGAATAGAATGGGCAATTTATTTTGTACAGTTTGCCATTGACAGCATTCTGTTTCACGCGAATGATGTTTATCAATAATTGTTGTCAGGAATGTACTGAGCATTTTGTTTCAGAAAAAAATCCCTCAAACTATTATTTGGGTAAGGGAGTCACAACGGCTGCTGGGCTACATCAGGTGGTGGTAAGCAGGTATGTTTGGTGCTATCATCTCACTTATCTGATAGTACTGTTGGGCTGAATACTTTGGGGCAGCACATTGGCTCAGTGGTTAGTACTGCTGCCTCACAGCACCAAGGACCCGACATTCTCGGGCGACTGTGTGGAGTTTGCATTTTCTCCCCGTGTCTGCGTGGGTTTCCTCTGGGTGCTCTGATTTCCAAAGATGTGCAAGTTAGGTGAATTGGCCTTGCTAAGTTGCCCATAGTGTTCAGGGATGTGTAGACTAGGTGTATTAGTCAGGGATAAATGCTGAGTAGTAGGGGAATGAGTCTGGATGGGTTACTCTTCAGAGGTTTGGTGTGGACTTAGGCCAATGGGCCTATTTCCACACTGTAAGAGTTCTAATTCTAATTTGAATGGCTCTTGCTCTTGTCCAATCAGCACTAAATTCTGTTCTTAAAGGCAGTCTGTTCCTCTTAGAAGGACAGCTACATGATTCACAGAAGGTCACTGCTGTGTTTATGAACTGGAAAGATGGAACATCAGGGCTGACAAAGGAGTCCAGGTCAGCCCTCAAACTACATTCACCAGTAGTTGAATTCATTCCAAAACCCCTAAATCGCTTGTGAAAAATCAACCAAAGAAAGACTGGCCCACTTGGATGGAGAGATAAAATCCCTGACAACTGCAGCTTCAATCAGATGTTCTGTTTCTCCCATGCATGTTTCTCAAGCTCATCCAATCAGGGATTCCCCTGATTCCCGCTCCTGCAGCTCCTCATGAGAAAGAATCAGGTACTGGAGAAATGGCAAGATCAGATGGGAAGAGTGTGTGATTGGATGAGCTGGAAATGTCACTTTGGCTAATCCAGAGCCAGGCAGTGAACAGGCAGCAGAGCCCCAAGTGTTAGCTAGAGATGGAGATAGGCAAAACAGTGGGTGTACGAACTGAGTGAAATCTCATCTTGGAAACAGAGTTTGGGAGTTCCAGTTGCCATAAATTAACATAGATTCAAAGTTAAAAGATTTAGTAATGTTGGTAAGTTAAGAGTTAAAAGAGTTGGTATTTGTGCTATCTTAATCGTCTAAATAAGAAAACCTTTAAAAACACAATACAGAAGGTAACAGCCAACTTTCTTCCAACAAAGGACTTAGTGGAAAAGAAAAGTCGTCTTCAAAAATCTCCCTCAGCAAGCTTTCGCAGAGAGCCCCTGAACAAAAATACTTTGATGCACAGCCATAGATACTGCACAGCAGCATTGATTGATATAGGAAGACAGAAGGAGAGATGACATTGTTCCACTGGGTCTAGGAGGCCCTGAAGGAACACCCTCAAAGGGGCTTGACGTTACACGTTCAGGGAGATCAATTCCCATCATCTGGACCCAAAGATGTAGCAGCACTACCACAGGAGATCTAATGGAATAGATGGGTACCAAGACAGTGAACACATCTTCAAGACAGCTCCTACGTATCATTCTACCAGCCACTAACATTGTTCAACGAACCATAGCCCATTACTCGCCCAGCAGGCGACTTGACTCCCTAGACTCAGGTCTACTATCCAATTACCTCCATTCTCAGAACCATCTCTCACTGCCTCCACAGACTTCCAATCATTCAGCTGTGACAAGCAGATTATTCAAGCATAATCACACTTTTTTTTCTTCATTTCTGTTGCAGGGCAAGCTGGAACACACACAGGTGAGCAAAGGAAATCTGTCTGGGCACAAAGCTGTATAGACATGGCTCTCAGATTAACAGTTCAGTTGCAACAGAGCCCAAGCCAGCAATGGAAGATGAGAACGATGAAGATAACAGCAAGTGACTGTCTCATGCTTGTTCTCAACACCATGCTCACTCTCATTTTGTCATATGACATGATGGTCAAGTTACTAAGATCACACTCTCCACCCAAACCCTTCCCTCTTCTAACCTCCCTTTTGCAATTTTCTGATTTCAGACATCCTAGAAGTGCCACCTGCTCAATCTCAAGGATAACACTACGTCATTTGATTGGGCACTTATGGTGACCAGCAATTTCACATCCCGGACAGGGTGGTACAGAGTTGTGATGTACATCAGTAGGCTGCAGTCCTACCAAAGGAAAAGAATGATTCCTGTTCCAGCTCACGGGCGGTCCTGCTGCAGAGGAGCCAGTACATGGGGTGGTGTATAGTACAATATTGTTGAGCAATGTAATCCAAGGTGTAAGGTCCATTGGCTGGCCTGCCAACAATCTTCTGACACTGCAATTTGATAGAGGGTAACACTCAGAGCTTGCTCCCCCTCCAACTTCTGATCCATCTCCCCATCATCCTGCAAGTGCACTGCGAACGCAGCCCTCAACACTGTTGTGTGGCCAGGTTACCTGATCCTCTCTACTCTGCGGACAAAGTAACACACCCTGCTAAATCTAGGAATGCACTACAACACCTTCACTTCAGAGTATTTTCAGAAACATTTAAATTGCAAAGTTCTTCACAATTATCTCATCTCAAGCAAGCCCTTTAAGAGAGGTTCAGGTTGAAATCTTTTGCAGCAGAATGCTTGTTCTTTGGTGATCAGCCTTTGAGATTCTGGGATGTAACTACTGTAACAATTCAGCAGCTTCTGGTGCCTGAAAGTGGCACCCACACGTGTGTGTTTCTCAACATAAGGGTTGTACAATTCCAGCGTGTAATAGATCAGAATTATATATACTTAGACTTTTACATTAGTTCATCAACACTTGGATTTTTTGCAGACTTACAAAATGTGTGGCTTTGGGAGGTTTATATTTTCAAACTAGTGAACAACACAATAACATTAGTGCATTTCTCCTGGTAAATGTGAACAAAGAAAGTATGGGAGTCATGGTCACGAAGCTGTTATTTGTTGAATTGAATAGTAACTAAAATGGGAAGGATGACAAGGTTTATGCTCTTAACATTCTAATGATGGCATATTATTGTGTAAATCTACCAGCTTTTGTTATTATTTTAACCTCACCAGTAGTAACAACAAGGTGTGAATGTAGTATACTCCAAGTACCACTTGTTGCAGTATCTGTTTACATGCCAACTATTTTCATTGCGTCTCGAAAACACAATGTAGCAAGTCCACGAAAGTCTCAACAGAACCGAGTAAATTGAAATTAGAGGCAAAAGCAAACTGAATAGCAGCCACTGATCAATATTTCAAGAAACATTGTGCAATCAGAACCAACAGTGAATCAGTTAAATTATCATCTTCAGAATCTGATAGTGTTTTGGCACATATATTAGCAGATTTATTCCCACCTCTGACATCCTATTTTAAATGCTCAAGTGCACAACATGCAAACAAATGGCAGAATCTGCAGAGAATACGCTTTGCTGAAGATCAGCTCAGCAAGGACTGCCCTTGCAGCATTTACAGAACCCAGCATGCTGAAACTTAGAATCAGACGTCACTCCTGAATTACAACACAGCTTGATTACAATAATTCATAGCAGGTTTACATTTTAGGCTGGCGTGTTTGGCATTACTGAGCAGTCCCCATACACACAAATTTGTATGCAAATACCGTGGCTATGGAAACCGCGTGATTTGTCCTGGACAGTAAGAAAAGTCGTGCTGTTTATTCCCACAACTGAAGCAGCTCAACTTGCTGAACAAACATGATGCAGATGAAATAATCACAAGAATTTAAAATGTAAAACAGCTAACCACACTCCACTTACAAACGTAAAGTTAAATTTTTGTGTCACACAGGAAGTCACTGCAGCATTCCATTAATGCTATTCAACAACATTACTGAGCTGCTTTTATTTAATAAAAATTACAATGTCACTTTTTTGGTTCTCATTTTCTCTGAGATGACTCAAAAAGCAAGATGACCCACACCACCATTATAAGTCAAACACATAACCAGTTGCTAGGAGGAGAATGAAAATAGCTTGGGAGAATTTCCTGCCACCCCCTGCAGAGCTTCCATTCTGTTATCAACACTTTTCCAGGATAAAGTGCTGATTTCTTTAAGTTATATTGCAGCATCTACTTTTTTCTAAAAATATGCAAAGCTCATAATATATAAAACAATAGTTGTTTTTGAAATAACTCCACAGAGGCCAGTATCCCATCATCAAGCCGCCCTTTATTTATATATGGAGAGTCGTTGACACTGATCCAGCTCCCTCAGAGCCAGCTCTCAGACTGAACAGGATGTCTGACACTCCTGTTCTTATCTGTCAGCCCCAATTAGGGAACTCATATTTTATGCGGTCCTCTTGGCTGACCTCCTTACAATTACTGCAGCTCTAACCAAGTTCTGCTCCCGTTCTTCCACCAGACGTTGTGATTAACTCCTGGGTTACAGTTCACAGTGTCACATGAAGCTATCAACCACATTTCATCCTCACCCCACATACACATACAGCTACCAATATTTGGCCTTCATATATTAACTTACAGCAGAGTGGGTGTTGATAGCCAAACCTGGTCCAAACCTTTTTCCACATCCACACTTCTCTACTTTTCAGTTGAGGCTGCTGGACAGCAACACTAACTGCTGGACCTACCTGATCTCCAGTGAATCACTGATTTCATATTGTTTACACATCCAACAAATGCTAATTTTGTCATTAATGTCTCTGATTTCTTTCTTTTGTTGATTCATTCCTTCCAGCATGATAAAACCATAGCATGTTTTCACTGTTTCTATGTTAATAAAAAAAGTTCACCCAAAGGAATCTGCAGAAGGTCACTAGTGTTTTTGTTAATGCAGCAATTTCAGTGAGGTTTGCTGCATTACAAAGATACAACATTACTTCAGCTTCCTTTCTATTTGCAATTTTTTTTATTAACAATGGAGATGACAAATTCTGTAATTGTAAGTAATTCTGATGCTGTTTTTGATTTTTCATACTTGAAACTGTAAGAGAGCCAACTGTATAATTTGTGTGATCCAGCAACTATATGGTATCTCCAGACATCGACCACCTTGATCCAGGTTCTTTCCAGCAAGATATATATTTTGATAAAATTTCTTTGTAAAGGTTATTTAGACATTTCTACATTTAAAAATATTATTAGCATTATGAATCACATCAATGGTAAATTATGCAGCCATGGTCACAAATAGAGATAGTTATCACCTATCACAGCTGCCTGCACACAATTTCCATGCATGTCACATCCTGGAATACATTTTTCATTGTACTCTTTGGGTTCATTTTTATTAATTCATGGATGTAGGTATCACTGACTAGACCAGCATTTAATTGCCCATCCTTAATTGCCCAGAAGGCTGGAGTCTGGGTATGTCTGGTGTCACATGTAGGCAAAAGCAGATAAGGATGGCACATTTCATTCCCTAAAGAACATTAGTGAACCAGATGGGTATTTTCCAACAATAAGCAATGGTTCCACAGTTATCATGAAACACTTATTTCCAGATTATTATTGAATATAAATTCCACCATCTGCCAGGTAGGATTGGATTCCAGGTCCCCAGAACATTGCCTGCTTATCATTAATAATGCCACCAAAAGTTTATGAATGTAAGGATTAAGTTATAAAAAAAGATAATAAAAGCCATGTTTAGTTGATTTTATGTCCATCAGTCTACTTTGATCATCAGGAAAGTGACAGAAGGGGTAATCAAAAGTACAATCACACAGCATTTACTTAGTAATACTCTAGGAGAAAGTGAGGACTGCAGATGCTGGAGATCAGAGCTGAAAATGTGTTGCTGGAAAAGCGCAGCAGGTCAGGCAGCATCCAAGGAGCAGGAGAATCAACGTTTCGGGCATGAGTCCTTCTTCAGGAATCAATTCTTCACGAATTCCTGAAAAAGGTCTCATGCCCGAAACGTTGATTCTCCTGCTCCTTGGATGCTGCCTGACCTGCTGCGCATTTCCAGCAACACATTTTCAGTGAGTAATACTCTTCCTACTGACTCTCAGTTTGGGTTCTGGCAGGGCAAATCAGCTCCCGACCTCATTACTGCCTTGGTTCAAAGATGGACAAAAGAGCTTAGTTCTGGACATGTGGTGACAGTGACAGCGCTTGACATCAAGGCAGTAGTTGATCAAGTGCGTCATCAAGGAATCTGAGCAAAGTTAGAGTTAATGGAGATCAGGTAGAAACTCCTATGGTTAGAGGTATACCTGGCACAAGGGAGATGATTCTGGTTTTTGGAAGTCAATTATCACATTTCCATAACATCTCTGCAGGAGTTCCACAGAGTAGTGTCCTTGGCCCAAACATCTTTAGCTGCCTCATTGAAGACTGGTTAGAGGAGGGATGTTAGCTGAATATGTTAGCTAAACAATTTTTAGCACCATTCTTGATACTTCAATTACTGCAGTCCATGTCCAAATGTGGTAAGACTTGGACAACTTCCAGGCCTAAGCTGAATATTCCAGGCTTGAGCAAGTAACATTCATGCCATAGAAATGTCAGACAATGCCCATCTGCTATGAGACAATCCACCCACCACCCCTTGACACTCAAAGGTGTTACTATCTCTGAATCTCCCACTGTCAACATCCAGGGGGTTACCATTGACCAGAAACTGAATTAGACTGGCCATGTAAATACTGCAGCTACAAGAAGAGATAAGAGGCTAGGAATGCTGTAATGGGTAACTCATCTTCTGACTGCCTAAAACATCTCCATTACACACATGACCCCCAAGTCAGAGCATAATGGAATACTCTCTACTTGCCTGAATGAATGCAACTCCAACAACACTCACGAAGCTTGACACCATCCAGAACAAAGCAGCCTGCCTGATTGACAGTGCATTCATAAACACTTACGTCGTCCGTCACCAACACATGGTAGCAGCATTCTGTACTATCAACAAGATGTAGTGCAGAAATTCAACAATGCTTCTTGGACAACATCTCCCAAAACTACAATCACTACCATCTAGAATGAAGAGGGCAGCAGATGCATGGGATCATACCTTTTGCCAGGCCTTTTTCAAGCCAGACACTATCCTTACTCAGACATATATTAGCCTTCCTTCATTGTCACTGGGTGCAAAATCCTGGAACTCCCTCCCTAACAACCTTATGGGTATTCTTACACCAAAAGGACTGCAGCAAGTGCAGAAAGGAGTTCACCACATTCTTTCAAGGACAAACAGATGAATGAATGAATGAATGAATGAAAAAATGCTTATAAAATATCTGAAAGAATAAGGTAAGTATGAGACTCCTGGCTATGAATATCACTCATTATAGAAGCTACTGCAACAAAACGGACATGAAGGAATTGTGTTAATACAGTGGGACTCTAATTAATTTCAATTTGTAGAGAATATATGAATGATACTGATAACATGGAAGTAATGTGTTACAGAATGGTCAGTAGACATTATATAATGGAATTCTGTGATGGAAAATACAAGAAATAGGATTACCATCAAAGACCATGCTGTATGATATATAAGTACAAACAACCATGTTTGTTGTCTTTCTCTTCTCAGATTATTTGTAAGTCAATGTTTTAAAGAGAGATAGGTTTTTAAGATTTACTTACACATGGTTAATTTTCTTCAGAAGATAGTGGAAAATGGAGAATGTTTATATGATTTTATAAATAGGGAATAAAGGAGGAAACATTTTGACTTTAATCAATTATTTATTTCATGCAAAAATAAAAAATTATCATGGGTCTAGTTCTGAACTGTACCTCATTAGTATGATTCCATTATCATAAACATCTGAGGAGCATAAATAGAAGAAGAAAATAATCTGCAATTTAATGAAATTAAACAACTAATTATATGGAGTGTATCAGCTGCAACCATCTAGACCATTATTAGATTAGCAGCGACTATGAAAAAATAAGAGGAAATATATTGACAAGTAGTGTTTCTCAGAATGTTGTCCTTGAAGATCAAAGAGGTGTAAATTAACGTCAGTGACTCATTTCTTGGACACTGACTGAGCATTTGCATGCTGGATGGTAAAGCACAGCACAGTTTGAGACATGGAGTACAATTTGAAAGGGGTTCAATCTAAATGACTAAATACAGAGCTTGTGCACAAAACGTAAGGCTTCATTTTACAGTATTGCGGAAATGTATTATTTAAGTAACATCTTACACATTAAATTTTAAACAGAGGTCCCATGTGCCTGGTCAAGTGGCTGGAAAAGATCCTTGGCACTATTTCAACAAAGAGGAAGGGAGCTATCATGGGTGTCCTGGCCAATATTAATCCTGCAATCAAAAATGTGAACATATGGACATTATCACATTGATGTATGTGGATGCTTGCTGTGCACTTATGGTTTGTTTTACCTTCTACATTACAATACTGACTGTACTTCAGAAGTATTTCATTTGCCAGAGAAATTCAGTGGTCATGAAAAATGTTTTACATATGTAAGTCTCTCATTTCTCTTTTCTTTAATGATCTTATGTTTGCTTTACCGACCTTACATTTCCTTGAGTTCTGAGTTTGCTGCTCCTTTCTATGGGTAAATAAAAGCAAAATACTGCAGATGCTGGAGATCTGAAATTAAAACATTAAGTGCTTGAAAAACTCAGACGATCGGCACCATCTATGGAGAGAGAAACAAGAGTTAACTTTTTAAGTCCAATATGACTCTTCTTCAACTCAAAATATCTGTGACTAACCATATGGGGTGAAAATCCTTGTTAAAGAAGATGAATAAGACTACTCAGAGATTCACCATGCAGTATGGAAACAGATGTGCACATCAGCCAAACCTGGTAGGGTCCATAAACTCTCCTCTCTGAAAAACACTGATGTAAAATATGGTTATTTATGACAACCTGGCAATTTTCATGGTTTGATTTTTTTCCTGGTAACAAAATTATTGAATTCAATTTCTCAATGTGCCATGCTAGGATTAACCTGTAACCAGTGGGCTACTGGTACATCATTATAATCATCACATGACCTGACCACCATCATCTCAAAACTCAAATCCCAGGGGAAAAGTAAGCACAAACAAATTACTGTTGACTCTCAAGTAATCTTCTGCATAAAATCATATTTTGGTTTGGGCAAATGACATTTTGACAAAATTTACTTTTTGAAAAATCCAGACCAAAGAATTCACAGAGAAAAATGAAGGTGAAATTGAAATAGCGTTTCAGGGCCAATGTTTGCCTGTGTTGTGTGTATTTTGACATTTGAATAACCAAATTTATTGCTCATTCAATATTCTGAATGAATTACCTACTTAGGATACTAAATAGAACATCAGTTTTACCAAAAATGATCAAATTATTCGTAAATTAGAACTGCAGAAAAAAAGGCACTTTCAGAGATTTTTCATTTCATTCCAAATATTTTGCCAGCCTTAGAATAGCTGCATCAAACTGACTGATATGAGACTTGAAGGTTAACCATGTCCTAAATTCCTTTGTAGCTAAAATGGCAGAGAATTCAATTTACAAATGGATATCCAAAATATAAAATAAATTGACTCTTTTGATATCAGAACCTCTGAAGTATAATTGGATTTGACCGTTAGCTTCTGTAAGATGTGGTTTGCAAGATCAAATGTTGTTCTGCTCAAGCATGTGCCAAAAGGACCATTACATAATGATGGACAGATATTTCTATCATTCTTTTTAAAGGAGAAATTCTAAATCAGGAAGCAGTGCAAGCATTTCCTGAGCAGAAACAATTAGAAATAGAACTTTAGTTCTAAAGATTCTTTGCCACCTGCTTTAATCTGAATTATTTGATTATAATACAATACTTGCCTGTATTCTCATTTACCAAATATTTCCACTTAAGTTACTGAAGATGAAATTGTGAGATCAATACCCTTTAGCTGGTTTCTCGCAGTACAGCACCTTATTCAAGACAGCCTATCACTAAGAAATGGAGAGAAGCAGGAAGCAGATGGGTGGCACCAAAATATATGCAAGGATTAGGAGGTAGAGCAGATCTGGATGAGACACCAGTGTCACTTGCAGCACAATAAATGAGCTGTACCTATGTAGGTTTGTAACAAACTAAATTGGCAGCAATGACAAATATGAAGAAACTGAAATAAAAGAGAATGGATAAAATACATACAATGAACTGAAATATTAGAGAAAGAGCCAAGCAGTTACAGACCTAGGTGTTACAGCAATGAGATATGCAATGTTTATATTACCTTATTATCAGCACTCCATTTTATTTATATATTGTAATTAGTCAGTAAACTAATCAGTAAGTTTTCAGCATATTGCTATTCATTTTGCTAGTTTTATTGAAGGTGAGCACACCGACTGTTTCCAGAAGTTAGTGATAATGCTGAAGGTTCTTCTCCTGTGTTAGCTCATGTGCAAGATTTTCATTAGTTTGTTTTATTAGTGTTGAATGCCAAGGGTGCAATTACTGTGTAAAGTACTCAGGAAACCTAATTTTCTTTGGGGAAGACAACGATGTATTACTCTGTTATGATACAAAGTGCAAGCACTTCATTGAATTATTGACTACAAGACAGCAACAAATTAAGTTGGAAAAATAGGCTTGGGAACTTGTGAAAGATGGTGTCATTTTACTGGAGGACCTGGATTCAGGGGTTTCACAATCTGTTGTGTGACATATAAAAAGTAAAAGATAAAGAATGCAAAAGCCATACATTAACCCCACAAAATGAAAGCCTTTTTGCATTTTCCAATGTGGCCGGTCTAAACAATGCAATGACATTTAGGATATAATCCCAGCAAAACATTAAAAATAATTCCCGCATAGTATCAAATTCCAAGTTATTGCAGTGTTTCAGTACATAGCAATGACCTGATTAAGACAACCAAGGTACAATGCGAAAACTAATTTGCCTGATACAAATTGGGCAGAATATTTTGTAATATGGGGTTTTTATTGCTGATTCTTTATTTGTGATAATAGCTTCTGAAAGATCTTTTCCAGTATGATTATAATCAACATTATTTTAGCAAGGCGTTCGATAAGGTTCCCCACAGCAGGCTATTATACAAAATGCGGAGGAATGGGATTGTGGGAGACATAGCAGTTTGGATCAGTAATTGGCTTGCTGAAAAAAACACAGAGGGTTGTAGTTGATGGAACATGTTCATCTTGGTGTCCATTTACTAGCGGCGTACCGCAAGGGTCGGTGTTGGGTTCACAGCTGTTCGTCATTTTTATAAATGACCTGGATGAGGGCTTAGAAGGGTGGGTTAGTAAATTTGCAGACGACACTAAGGTCGGTGGAGTTGTGGATAGTGACAAAGGATGTAGTAGGTTGCAGGGAGACATAGATAGGATGCAGAGCTGGGCTGAGAGGTGGCAAATGGAGTTTAATGTGGACAAGTGTGAGGTGATACACTTTGGCCGGAGTAATCAGAATGCAAAGTTCTGGGCTAATGGTAGGATTCTTGGGAGTGCAGATGAGCAGAGAGATCTCGGTGTCCATGTACACAGATCCCTGAAAGTTGCCACCCAGATTAACAGGGTTGTTAAGAAGGCATACAATGTTCTGGCCTTTATTAATAGAGGGATTGAGTTCCGGAACCAGGAGGTTATGCTGCAGCTGTACAAAACTCTGGTACGGCCACACTTGGAGTATTGTGTGCAGTTCTGGTTACCGCATTATAAAAAGGATGTGGAAGCTTTGGAAAGGGTGCAGAGGAGATTTATTAGGATGTTACCTGGTCTGAAAGGAATGACTTATGAGGAAAGGCTGAGGGCCTTGAGGCTGTTCTCGTTAGAGAGAAGAAGGTTGAGAGGTGACTTAATAGAGACTACAAGATAATCAGAGGGTTAGATAGGGTGGACAGGGAGAGCCTTTTTCCAAGTATGGGGACGGCAAACACGAGGGGACACAACTTTAAAGTGAGGGAAGATAGGTGTAAGACAGATGTCAGAGGTAGTTTCTTTACTCAGAGAGTAGTAAGGGTATAGAATGCTTTGCCTGCAACGGTAGTAGATTCGCCAAGTTTAAGTGCATTTAAGTCATCATTGGACAGGCATATGGACGTACATGGTATAGTGTAGGTTAGATGGGCTTCAGATTAGTATGACAGGGCGGCGCAACATCGAGGGCCGAAGAGCCTGTACTGCGCTGTAATTTTCTATGTTCTATAACATACCAGATAGAGTTAAGGGTCACAAGGCTTCATCTGTATAATCAAGGTTAAAATGGGAAAAGCAAAATTAATAGAATTTATTCTACAGTAACTATCTATAAATAATAAAAAATACTTATTCTATGCTCAGGAAATTTTACTTTAATACCTATTGTGACATGCACATTAATTTAAATTAAAAATGAAAAAGAGTATTCATTTAATTAACTCACCTTTTTTATTGCATTAAATTGAAAACTAACATTTTAGTTTATGATATGGCCATCTCCCTTTTTCAATATGATAGTCCCTTTTCTAAAAATATTTTTAAACACCATACATTTTCTTGATTGGCCAGGAGAATGTGATAAGAAGAAATTACATTTGAATGTGGTCATAAAAGATAGTCTTGTGCATGTCTATTCAGTACTTTCAGAATCAGTACTCAAATTTTATTTGTACTTATTACTAGTGAACAGCAAAATGGTATAATTGTTGAAATTAAGAAATGACTACCATCACAACACTAAAATTTTACAAATCTTTCAATAGTCTTGATGCCAGTGCAGTGGAAAAAAAGCTGTGAATGTTTGTGAAACACGTGTTGTTAACTTCTTCTATTAGGAGGACATAATATGTGGATTTTGGTGAATAAAGCTTGAGTGATTTGACAATTCCCATTCTTAACTCTGCATGCTAACGGCTGCTGAGCTATTCCAGTAACAGAATATGAGCAATTGTTGAGTACTATCAGAGTTATAACTGTGATGCTAATGCTAAACGAATCTCAAAAACAATCTGTGGTTATTATTTGGAGTTTATAGAATAAGCTCAGTTACTGACCATAATTAAAAGATTTTACCTTTTTTCCCCTCCATTAAGCAGGAAGCAGTTTGTTCAATTAGCTAGAAAATGAGTAAATTTTCTCATTCCTGACTATTTCTCAAACCTGACTATTCTATCAGGTTTCACTTACATAGGTCACTGTTTATTTCACAGATGCAAAATATTTATTCCACTTCCCAAGCTGCATAGGTTTCTGAATTAGTATCAGTGTCCAATGACCAAAATATACCATGTTGTAAGGATCAACTAATGTGCATTACACAAGTAACAGTCAATGATCCTCTATGAGAAGACAGAATCTAACCATCACCCTTGATGTTCTACAGCATTGCCATCACCAAATCCACCATTATCTACATCCTGGGGGGTTACCATTGATCAGAAATTTAATTGGATCAGCTATATGAAACTGTAGTCACAGAACATTATGATACGAAGATAGGTGGAGTTGTGGACAGTGAGGAGGGCATTTGTCGTTTGCAAAGGGACTTAGATATGTTGCAGAGCTGGGCTGAGGAGTGGCAGATGGAGTTCAACCCTGCCAAATGTGAGGTTGTCCATTTTGGAAGAACAAATAAGTATGCGGAATACAGGGTTAATTGTAGGGTTCTTAGTCAGGTGGAGGAACAGAGGGATCTTGGGGTCTATGTACATAGATCTTTGAAAGTTGCCACTCAGGTGGATAGAGTTTGTAGAAGGCCTATGGAGTATTATCGTTCATTAGCAGAGGGATTGAATTCAAGAGTCGTGAATTAATGTTGCAGCTGTACAGGACTTTGGTTAGGCCACAGTTGGAGTACTATGTGCAGTTCTGGTCACCTCACTTTAGGAAAGATGTGGAAGCTTTGGAGAGGGTGCAGAGGAGATTTACCAGGATGTTGCCTGGAATGGAGAATAGGTCGTATGAGAATAGGTTGAGAGTTCTCGGCCTTTTCTCGTTGGAACGGCGAAGGATGAGGGGTGACTTGATAGAGGTTTATAAGATGATCAGAGGAATAGATAGAGTAGACAGTCAGAAACTTTTTCCCCGGGTACAACAGAGTGTTACAAGGGGACATAAATTTAAGGTGAAGGGTGGAAGGTATAGGGGAGATGTCAGGGGTGGGTTCTTTACCCAGAGAGTGGTGGGGGCATGGAATGCGCTGCCCGTGGGAGTGGTAGAGTCAGAATCATTGGCGACCTTTAAGCGGCATTTGGATGGGTACATGGATGGGTGCTTAATCTAGGTTAGAAGTTCGGCACAACATCGTGGGCCGAAGGGCCTGTTCTGTGCTGTGTTGTTCTATGTTCTATGTTCTATGTCAGAGACTGGAAATTCTGTGACTACTAGCTAACCTCCTGACTCCCCAAAGACTGACAACCCTCTACAAGGGAGAAGTGTGAACTACAATACAATCCTCTCCACTTGCCTGGAGGAATGCAGCTCCAGTAACACTCAAACAGCTCAACACCATCCAGTCAACGTACCCCTGTTGAATTAGTTCCCATTCACACTGAAATATTCACTTCTTCCACCTCAGCGCGCAACTGTGCAACCTGCAAGACACACTGTCCCACCCTATTAAGGGTCCTTCATCTGAACCTTCCAAACCAAACTATTACAATGGACAACTTTTGTATGCAAAGAGTGGTGTGTATATAGAACAAACTGCCAGAGGAAGTGGTCGAGGCGAGTACAATTACAACATTTAAAAGACATTTGGACAGGTACATGAATAGGAAAGGTTTAGAGAGCTATCGGCCAAACATAGGCAAATGGGACAATGGGACTAAACTTCAGTTTAGGAAAGCAGGTCAGCATGGTCGATTTGGGCTGAAAGAGCTATTTCCATGCTGTATGATTTTACGAGTCTATGACTATGTGGAATCATGGGAATACTACTCCCTTCTCTTAATAAAGATTAGAAGGGCCATGTTCCATTCAGTTTCACATCCATGTATGAAAGAATTATTTCAGTAAAGAATAAATTACAGCTTAAATATGGAAATAATGATAGGTTTAAACTAATTGAAAAATGTAAATAAATTATTTCCAACAGTGAAATATTCCTTCAGTACTGCACTGCAGTGTTAGTTTCGATGATGTGTTACATTTCTGACTGTTAAGCACTGACCAATGAGCTTCTCGGCTGATCACAGGTTTCCACAGTGGTGCTCCACTCACTCGAAGCTGCCACCACTAAAATAAACTATTAGTCAAAGCCTACTGTTCAGGGGATCCAACAGTGGGATGGTAAGTCTTTTATTTTTGTTTCTCACAGAGTGGTCCCATAGCCAAAGAGAAGAGAAGGGGCATGTTTTTCATACGCAGCCCCTTTGCCCCTATCCATGCCTCTATTTGCCCCCAGCTTGAGTATGTTCCAATCCCTCCAATCCAGCACCTAGCACTTTTCTCATCTTCCATGAGCTAGCAAGTTGAGGTCCTTATGTGGCTATTAACTGACTTTAGTTGCTGCGGAGTTAACAAAGTTTCTGATGAACTACATTGCACTCGCTTGGTGAAGTGACAAGAAAGGGCTGAGTATTTCTCCGGGGCTGCTCTTTGCCCTTATCTTCACTTCTCTTACCACCTCCAGGGAATGGACAATAACGTCTATAATATTTCACATCATGGAAGGCTAGTCAGTCTATTATATCTTTGCAGGCTGTCCATTTAGTCTCTTTCTTGCTCTTTCCTCAAAGTCTTTTAAATCATTTTCATTTATTTATTCATTTCCCTTTCAAAAGCTATTGTAGATTCTGCTTCAACCATTGTTTCCCCTGGGAGATTCCATATCCAAACAGCCCTCTGCATAAAAGCATATTGTCCTTTGTTCTTTCGGCAATGATTTAAATCATACTCACTAGCTGTTGACTTAAATGGCAAGGAAGAATACTTTGCTTCTTTTTTTTTATCTTAATAAAAACCTTTTGACCTTTACAGACTGGACCAGAACATGAGTTACAGCATTATACATAGACCTGTATCATTATAGTTATACCATATCATCTACACTTCAGATGCTACCATGACAGTAACAAATAAACTGGAGTATACAATTACAATCACATCATTAAAAGATGCACAATGTCTTTCAGGTATAGCAGTACAGGCTGCAATCTGAATAATCACTCCAAAAGAGAGTACGCTGGACCACTAGTTACATGTTATTACAAACTGCACCAAACGCATTAGAATTAAACCATTTTACACAGCATGACAACACTACACATAGACTGTACTGTATCATCATAGTTACTGCCTTACTGACTATGCAGTACTATTACAGTTACTGCATTACAGATTTAGTACTTGCATATGAACAGACAAATTAAGAACAGGAGTACGCTATTCAATTCTTTGAGCCTGCTCCAACATTCAATAAGGTCATGGCTGATTTAATTATTGAACTGAATCATTTATGGTCACGTATATTCAATACAAAATACAGCAAAAAGTTTGTATTGTCGCCATGCATAGATGACTTCTCCATTAACTTAAAATAAAAGAAAAAGTAATGAAAGATAACTTAAAGAGAATCCAATTTTCCCTTCTCCGTGCTCCAGTCCCGCTCCAGGTGTTCCAGCCCACGCCATGCCACCGCCAGTGGCCCATTCCACACCGAAGCAAGAATCCCACTCCAGGCTTCACAGGCCGACCAACTCTAACCACATTGCCCCTAAGGATGCTGCCACCACTCTGGAGTCCATTGAAGCTGCCTTCCGACTAAAGAGCTCTCTTTATCAGGCAAGTTCAAGTGAAAACTAAATAAAACTGAGAAAAGAAGAAGGGGAAGAAAGGAAAAAGAATTTTAAAAAGCGGATGAAGAGGACAAGCCAGGGCACAGGAGCCCAGATGCTGCCTACTCTGCTGCCGCCATCTTGGACTTGCTCTAATTCTCACCTATCCCAATTACCTTTCACTCCTTGCTCATCAAGAATCTAACCATCTCTTCCTTAAGTATATCCCAAGAGTCTGCCTTTTCAGGAAGAGGCGTTGCAAAGACCTCGGAGAGAAAAAAATTCTCCTCATCTCTGCCTTCAATGCACGACCCCTTACTTTTAAATTGCAACCCCTAGATTCTGTCGCAAGGGGCAACATTCTTTCCACATCCATCCTGCTAAAACCCAGCAAGATCGTATAAGGGGCAACATTCTTTCCACATTTTTCCTGTTAAAACCCAGCAAGATCGTATAAGTTTCAACCAAATGACCTGTTATTTTTCTAAATTTCAATGGATACACACCCAGCCTGCTCAAGCTTTCTTCATAACTCAACCTGCCCATTGCAAATATTAGTCCAATAAACCTTAACCGAACACTATTTTCTTTCCAATTTTTGTATTAGGGCACCCAAATTCCTTTGCATCTGCAAGGTCTGCAGGGAATATGCATTTTTATCAAAAATGGAAATTTTCACATCAATTTGTCAGACATTTGCCCACTCACAACCTATCAATGGGCTAAATTTTCCCAGCCCCTGAATGGCGTATGCAATGGCAAGTCAGTTGAGAAAATACGGTGAGATCAGGAAAATGAAACTCTTTAAGTTCAGAGACAATGTCCAATTTCACATTCAAGATTTGACTGACAAGGTGGGAATCTCACTACTGAGCACCAAGAGACCTATTTGTATGCATTAATATCTCATTATTACCTATTCTTAGCTCACAGATATGAAGTTTGCTATTGTACCACAAGTCTGAGGGAAGTTGGTGACAATTTCTGACATGGAAATCAGACCATGTGCTGTTTGTTCCTTTGTGCCTCAATCTTCACTCATAGCCCCCAACACCCACAGGTTACACTTGATAAGCAGTGAATGCTGCTCCTCACATCCAAGGAGTTCGGCACAGACACTGTGCATTATTGTAATGCTGTTGCCAGGCCACATACACACAGGCACACATCTCATGCACTACGGAGGGGGAGTCTCATGGCTCTGAGCATGCTGTCTCAGTTGTCACTCACTGTGTAGCTATTCAGATGCTCACAATATCTTTGCCTTCCCTTGCTGCCTCATTCAGAATTTAACAGGTTCACAAGAATTGAGCCTTGTCTTGCCTTTTACTACAGGCACGAGGTCAGGCAGCTTGTCTTGATTACCAGCAATACTTAGTCAAGGGACAGAAAGTGTTGCTGCACGGCATCATACATGTTTAAATCAATCTCATGCCTACAGCATATGCCAGTAGCTCACACAATAATACACTGCATGTGCTTCAGCTAAATGATCATGTCTCACAGTTTAAAATAGACAATAGACAATAGGTGCAGGAGTAGGCCATTCTGCCCTTTGATCCAGCACCACCATTCATTATGATCATGGCTGATCATCCTCAATCAGTATCCTGTTCCTGCCTTATCCCCATAACCCTTGATTCCACTATCCTTAAGAGCTCTATCCAACTCTTTCTTGAAAGTATCCAAAGACATGGCCTCCACTGCCTTCTGGGGCAGAGCATTCCAAACACCCACCACTCTCTGGGTGAAGAAGTTTCTCCTCAACTCTGTTCTAAGTGGCCTACCCCTTATTTTTAAACTGTGTCTCTGGTTCGGGAATCACCCATCAGCTGAAACATGCTTCCTGCCTCCAGAGTGTCTAATCCTTTAATAATCTTATATGTCTTAATCAGATCCCCTCTCAGCCTTCTAAACTCAAGTCTGTACAAGCCCAGTCGCTCCAATCTTTCAACATAAGATAGTCCCACCATTCCGGGAATTGACCTCATGAACCTATGCTACACTCCCTCAATAGCCAGAATGTTTTTCCTCAAATTTGGAGACCAAAACTGCACACAGTATTCCAGGTGCGGTCTCACCAGGGCCCTGTACAGCTGCAGAAGGACCTCTTTGCTTCTATACTCAATTCCTCTTGTTATGAAGGCCAGCATGCTATTAGCCTTCTTCACTACCTGCTGTACCTGCAGGAGAGTCCAAGGAGCAGGCCACGGTATATCCTGCAGGTGCAGGTCAACCAGTCTGGGAATTCATGGTAACTCTATCAAGGAATTGCATAGAGATAGCTCAGGGTTCCGATTAGTTATCAGTCAGGGCCATGCTTCCAAGTTAGATAGAGAGTTGGCCATGTTCCAAAATGTCAAGCAATGCTGGGTATTGGAGAAAGAGTAGCCTTCCCCCCCAGACATGATTTTAACAAGGTATAATATTCAGGACAAGTTGGTTGGAAAAATATGGTGAGATCAGAAAAATTATATTTTTGATGTCCAGACAAAACAGTCCAACTCTGGTACCAAATCTTGAAAAATAAGACAAGAATCATGCAATAATGAGCAGCAACAGTCCTATCAGTATTCATTTGCCTGCATTAGCATGCCATTAGTAGCTAATCTTACCTCACTAATGTACAGTTTCCTATTCTCCCACATGATGATAGACGCAAACAATTCACAACACAAGTGGGCAACTGGTGACTTTAGCTCATTGTTTGCTTCTCTGGGTCTCCATCTTGGCCAGGAATCTCCAACATCTCATGGTATACTCCATGGGCATGTACACCCTGTCATGAAATTTGGCATCAGATACGACCAACTTCTCTGCATCACTATGGCACATCTCCAATCCACTTATAATACAGTTCTGCATTTCAGTTCTGCACCTTGGAGCACATGAGTACTTTTCACTATAATACTGCTTCCAGGATATTGTACAAAGGGACAAGCATCCTCATCTTGGATCGGACTACCATACACCCTCAGTTCTTGCATGCATTTTTGGTGCTCACTGATGTTTCATATACTCGGATGTTCACAGCATCACTGCCTTGCCTTGATATTTTGCGCTTTGCCAGGGTTTAGACAGAGCTTAAAGGCTCACTCTTGAAGTATAACTGTGAGCTCCATCCATCCTCAATTAAAACGCGCACAATGGAAATGAAAATGACTACTAACCCGCCCAGAGTGAGCATTTTATTTTGTGAGGCAGAAGGTATTGGGGAGAGGAGAGGAGAAGGGACAAGAGGGGAGGGAAGGAAAGGAAAGAAGAGGAAGATATCACAAGTATTATTCTCTTAACATTAAACAGCTGTGCACACAGTACAGGTAAAAGACATCTATTATCACAAAATGTTCACACATTTGCCTAATTGTCAACTAAAACTCAAGACCACAAGCATTCTTCACCACATCATACAAAATTACAATGGAATATCACTAGGCATTGTGAGGAACAAGCGATTTCTAGAGCCTGCAAGGAATCACCTTAGCTGCTAATGTAGCAGTCACCTTCCGAGGGCCCCCAGGCTGCAGGAGCTGCTCACGTTGGTCATACAACATCCACACCATTATCCTATATGCAGTGCTGCATTTCTTGGGTAATGTGGGTTGTCATGGGGTTGGTGTGCAGAGAGAGGTTTCCACATTATTGCTACCACGTGTACAATTTTCTGCAGTATATGCATCATAAGGCTTCAGCAATTGATGTCTAAATCGAGTAAACGATATGCAATTCCCTGTAGGGGCATCCCACTAGCCTCCTTAATGGGGACCTCCATGTCCCATGAAGGACAATGCTCAAATATTATTGGTGTGTGCTGCAACTGCTGAGTGATTATGTTACTGAGGAGCTGCCTGTTTCAGATAACACCCACATAGAACTGTCTCCAGTGGATCCACAAAAAGTATCAGATTTCCATGCAGGTTTTTGTGCAGACAGAGGATGCCAGCTGAGCGTCACAACCTCTGCTTCAAACAAGTGCAGGATAATAGGTTGTGTGATGGACAATGGGGATCTATATGAATCACAGCACTGGAATGATGTGGATGTTCTTCAGATAGAACAATATGTTCAGCATCCTAAAGTACAGCAGTATCAGTTGAAGCAGCACAGAAAGGAGTTCCATGAAGTTATATTTCACTGATTGTAAATGTACAATCAGGCAGCACAGTAGCTCAGAGGTTAGCACTGCTGCCTCACAACGCCAGGGACCTGGGTTTGATTCCAGCCTCAGGTGACTGTCTGTGTGGAGTTTGCACCATTCTCCTTGTGTCTGCGTGGGTTTCCTCTGGGTGCTCTGGCTTCCTCCCACACTCCAAAGGTGAACTGGCCATGCGAAATTGCCCATAGTGACCAGGGATATCTAGGTTAGGTGCATTGGTCTAGGGTAAATATAGAATAAAAGGGTAGGGGAAAGGTTCTGGGTGGGTTACTCTTCAGAGGGTCCATGTGGACTTGTTGGGCCAAATGGCCTGTTTCCACACTGTAGGCATTCTATATATTTATGCTACTGATCCCATCAACTAATCCCAACTGCAAGATCAGTTTAACAGTTTGATATTTCTGTGTAATTCATACTTGTTAATAAAAGATTACAAATAGACAGAAACCTTCGCAACATCTGTTGCTTCATCATTTAATCCTGGCAAAGTATCTCATGCAAGCATTGGTGCTATGGAAATTATATGACTCAAATAGGGCTAGGAAATCATGTGATGCAAAGGGGTCTCCCATTTAAGACAGAGAAGGGGAGAATTATTTTCTTTCAGAGACATATGAAAGTTTGAAACACTGCCTTAGAAAGCAGAGCCATTGAATACTTTTAAGGCAGAATTAGGTCTTGTTACGCAAGGGAATCAAAGAATATAAGGGGTAGGACAAAGCACAAAGTGGTCATAATCTTATTCAATGGCAAAGCAAGTTCAAGAGGTGAAATATTCACTTTCTGCTCCTTGGTTACATGTAATGCAACCAGTCTGCCCTGCTGCTGTCAATGCCAGTGCCTACTTCCAAACAGTGACTATAATTATGCCCAGATCCTGAATATGGTTTCCCAATTTGTTACAGTTCCAAAATCACAAAATTCCTGGGTGAAGAGGGATAAATTGGCTCTCCTCCTTTATTCACCCACCACTTAGGTTGGTCACAGCAAATTAATCTAAAAGTATCTCCTATTCCTTGCTTAATTTCTCCCAGACGCAAATGAACTTTATATATTGAAAGAAGCCAATTTCAAAAGGCTTTCTTGAACTAACCAAAAGACTGAGTTTATTACTTCTCCTTTTCATGTGTGTAGTAATTAAGTAAAGACATCACAGTCCCAGAAGACCACAGGGCTACTCACTCATTAGGGAGGGAATGACTGGTCATGGTTTATCCACAGGCAAAGGAAGAGGTTAAGAAGGAGAGCCCTTTGTGGTAGTCTTAGCTGGTTTGGGAATTGAACCCATAATCTGCATGGTAAAGCAACTACCCAGGCTGACTTAAACAACCTCCGGAGAAAACATTCATGTAACATACATAAACAGATCAGAAATAAAATGTGACTCCAAAAGATAAGAGTTTTTTCTTTAAAAGAAGATACACTGTCTCTGAACTGTTCACGCATCACTTTGGACCACTGGAGTTTTTTGGTAGAGTTGACATTGGTAGTTGAACAGTCAGCTTCATAATTTTAAGACTCACAGAGCAATTAAGATTCTGTACTGCTGATTACTTCAATCATGACTGAATTACAGCATTAAGAATGAAAGCAAGTCCTTTTCTTGTCCTATTTCTCTTTTGTCTGCTTGTAGCTAATTGTCTTCCAGCATTCAGATTAAAAGGTCTTTACCTACAATCCAAGGATGAATAAGAGAATATCTCTCTAATTATCACCTTCATGGCATACTGTTTCATGAACATGGTGCAAATGAGAATGTTCAGATCTACTAGCACACCCCGGTAGAGTTGAAACTGACTTTTTAACCCCTGTCCTTGTGTATTCTCCAAAGGAAAGAAATACGAAATGTATCTGTAGTTTGGGATGTTATTTGCAACGGGCAGTTTATTGTTCAGCAGGAAGTCGTTCTCCTCCTTGCCATCTTTGTAGTCACAAGAGATTACACTCCAGTCTGTTTGAAATTTCTTTAATGCCTTTAGATGTTATATCCCATCAATCCCACATAGAATTTATGTCAGTCAGTCTGTGAATTTACATTTAAGGTTATTTTGCTCTGCAGCAATCCTTTTTCAAAATTAACCACACTTTGGAATTAAGGTTAAAAACTCGCATGGAAATTTTGTGTTCCAAACCCCACCTTCGTAACACTGCTGCTTCCATTCCAGTAAGCCAAGGATGTAAGCTCCCCAGTGGTAGATTGGATGCCCCTCACCCAGACCCTCACCAAGCTTATATTTTCCCAGTCTTTACAGATATCAGAGAAAAGTCACAGTAGTCCATTGCAGTGCTACCCAAATTTATGAATGGGAAAGGCATTTTACAAAACTCATTATTTATTGATTGCCAATTAACCTTTCATGTTCCATTAAGAAAGAAATACCATATAGAGGGGCTATCATCTGGCTTAACTAAACAAGTCAAGGAAAGCATTGGATCGAAAGAAAAGGTGAGCTGTACTGCAAAGTTTAATGGTAGATCATGGGATTAAACATTGATTTTAGAAACCAGCAAGGATGCCAAAAAAAGGAGAAACAGAAAATCATAAAAATGACATGAAATATTAAATCAAGAGCTTCTGCTAGCATTTAAAAAGGAAAGAAGTAATTCAAGTGAATATTTGTGCCTTCGAGAACGAGAATAGCAAATTAATAACAGGACAATATAAAATGGCAGGAGTATTGAACAGGTATTTTGTGTCAGTATTCATTTCCAAAGATACAGAAAATATCTCAAGAATGCTTGAACATGGAAAGGAAAACAGAACTAAAAACTACAATCCCAAGGGAAAAGGTACTAGGAAAGCTATGAATATAAAAACCTTGCATGTCCCCTGGATCTAATAGCCTACATTCATGGTCTTAAAAGAAGTGGCTGCAGACATAGGCAAAGCATTAGTTTTGACCTCTAAAAATTAGTAAGGTCCTAATGTAGTAAAAAAAATCGTAATTCAAGGAAGATGAGAGATGGAAAACATGAAACTGCAAGCTATCTAACCTAAAGTTAGTCCCAATGAAATGTTAGAATTCATTATTCAGAATGGCATTTAGAAAATCAGACCATAGTCCGGCAGAGTCAACAAGGTTTTGTGAAAGGGAAATCATATTTAACTAATTTATGAAAGTTCTTTGAGCAAGTAACAAGCAAGTTGGATAAAGGGAGAACTTTTGGTGTGGTGTACTTTGATTTCCAAAGGGCATTCTACAAGGTGCCACTTCTTTGGTTACTTCACAAAATAAGAGTTAACAAAATTTGATGTAACACATGGATGGAGCATTGATTAGCACACAGAAAGTAGACAGCAAGGTGGCAGATGGCATATTGGTGCTTGTTACCAGAGGATTAGAATATTACAGAAGTGGAGCTTCACTGTAGCTGAATGGGACATTAGCGACAGCATCTGCAGTATTGTATGCAGTTTTGGTTTCCTTACTTAGAAAAGCTAAAAATGAATTATAAGTCATTGAGAGAAAATTAACTCAAGTGATTCCTCTAATGAAGGGGTTAGACAATAAGGAAAGGTTGGACATTTTAGGCCTATACTCATTGAGATGTATAAGAACACAAGGTGATCTTAATGAAACATACAAAATCCTGAAAAGACCTGATAGGGTGAATGCTAAGAGGATGCTTTCCTTTTATTTGGGTGTGGTGGTGGTGGGGGGTTGGCAACCAGAATTAAGGGACACAGGTTAAATATGAGGAATTACAGATTCAAAACTGACACAAGCAGAATCCTTTTCTTTCTCAGAGAGCTTTCTCAGAATGTTTGGAACACTCTTACAGAGTTAGCAGGAGAGATTAAGCCTTTAAGAATATTCAAGACTGAGTTTGACAAATATTTGATCAACAGTGGAATCAAAGGTTCTGGGCAGGGATGGAGGGCAAAAGAGGGTGAAATTGAGTTGGAGTAGTAGTTGGCCTACCCCTGCCCCTAAATCTTCTGTTGTATTTGTAACTATTACTGAATGACTATTCAAATAAAAGTAAAATACTGTAGATGCTGGAAATCTGAAATGAAATCACACATGCTGCAGAAACTCAGCAGGTCTGGCAGCATCTGTGCAGAGAGAAACATTAATGCTTAGATTCTGGTATGAATTGAGTTAAGTTGGGTTAAAGTCCAGCAGGTTCTGAAAAAGAGTCATACTGGACTCAAAATGTTAATTCTGTTTCTCTCTCCACAGATGCAGCCAGGCCTGCTAGAGTTCTTCCAACACTTGTGTTTTCATTAATAAATGACTACTAACAATTTGTTTTGGATGCCTCACTCAGCATCTTTGTTCTGTCTGTATAAATCTTTCTTTGAGATAGACTGAGTTTCTGGAAATCTTGACATCATCAAGAAGCTGCAATCCTCTTTTCACATTCTATCCATTGTATCCCAGATACCCAACTTGAGCCAACTTTGCACACTAATAGCCTTACAAGAGTAGCATTTTTCAATTCATGTGGCTTGTCACCAGTTATAACTGGTGAGCTAATTAGTAGATCTGAATTCAACGGAGTTTGTATGTTTTTGCTGGGGATAGTGAGATTTGGCTATTTTAATTAGGTCTGTGGTGGTTACTTATGGTACAAATATTTAACAACCCTATTTAAACACAAAGAAATATCATCAACTAACAAAAAGAGAGATTCAAGGAAGAAATGCTACCTCATATTCAATGCTGAATGAATATACAAATGAAGCTCAACTTTCACACCTCACTGGGGAAGTTAACCTTGACATTGCATGTAAACAGTGGTTGCGCCCCTGGAGTCTGAAGGTACAGGTTCAAATCTTATCTGCTGTGTAGGTGTGCCATGAAACAGTCAAGTCAGTTTTCTTTAAAGAAAGAACCTGGAAGTTGGTAAAGATTGGAAAGGTCTTGACCAGGACAAATATCTCCCCTATCATATGACCAGTCAGCTACCAGTTCAGGTTTCCATTTCAGTGATAGTGATTACGTTGTCTCCAAAATCAAGGAGTAAAATCACTTCTTCAATGTGTCAAATCGATAAAATGTATGTTTTTGCATCCATTAAGCCACTAAGTTAAAAAATAGTGTCAAGGGAAATAATCTTTAGTTTCAAGCATAAAGCAAGTGGAAATATATTTCATGCATCAAAACTAATCATAAAATATGTTATTACCTGAGTCAAGTTAAATTTGTTTTATTCCCCAAAGGAAGACATAACATAAGATTCAGTATTAATTTTGTTTTTATTTGTTTCCACATTAAATATTAAATCTTAAGTAGTGCACCTTTTTAATTACCCCTTGCTTTAATATTCTTCCTTCAGCCATATAGCTTTTCGATCCTATATATAGATTTTTCACTTCTACTCATGACACACACTTGCCTTAACAATACTGAGCGCTGCCCCTTCATCATTTATAAATTCTGTGTTCTATGATCCTGCCCCACTAGCTACCTGATGAAGGAGCAGCGCTCTGAAAGCTTGTATTTCCAAATAAACCTGTTGGACTATAACCCGGTTTTACTTAGATTAGATTAGATTACTTACAGTGTGGAAACAGGCCCTTCGGCCCAACAAGTCCATACCGACCCGCCGAAGCGCAACCCACCCATACTCCTACATCTACCCCTTACCTAACACTACGGGCAATTTAGCATGGCCAATTCACCTGACCTGCACATCTTTGGACTGTGGGAGGAAACCGGAGCACCCGGAGGAAACCCACGCAGACACGAGAGCGTGCAAACTCCACACAGACAGTCGCCTGAGGCGGGAATTGAACCCGGGTCTCTGGCGCTGTGAGGCAGCAGTGCTAACCACTGTGCCACCGTGCCGCCCGGTGTTGTGTGACTTTTAACTTTGTCCACCCCAGTCCAAAACCAGCACCTCTACATCATTTATATTACTGCACATAACAAAGTTCATTCCCACAGGAATGGCAAAAAAAAAATCAGTGGGAATATTACTTGAGTGCTGTAACACTTCAGAAACAACTCCGAACAGTGAAACAAAAACTCTGTCAATCAATTGCTCCATGTTCCTAAATGATAGGTAAAGGACAAGGACTACACTACAGTTGTTGTGAATGTGATGTTTTACACAATGATTATGTTTTGGGCTGTATCTTTAACAAGATAAAATGGAGTTAAGCAGGCGATATAATGTGTTTTCCATTCTGGGTAGCTTGCTTATCAAAAGGACCAAGTTTGGCAGACAGGGTGGAAACCCATTAAGCTTCACTGAGAACAAGCTACACGTGTTCACCTGAAACAAAGGCAAAAGCAGCTGCTTTAACTGTGGACGGCCTTTCTATCTCAGAGGAATTTTTTTTAAGGAAAGAGACTTAAGTCTGTCACTGACACGAATGGTTGCAGTCTTTGTTGTCAACAGAAAGGAAAGCGTTACCTTTCTGTAAGATACCAGGCAGCATGTGGGGAGGGTGGATGGTCTCTAGTTGAAGATATATATTCTACAGCACTGTAAAGACTTTGGAAGAAATCCTCCAGCAGTGACAACAGCAGAAATCACTTCAGTGGTAGCTGGTCAGGGAAGTTTCCAAAAACTAAGTGAAGCACCTTTTGAAGGTCAACTTAAAACTTATAACACTTGCATTAAACACACTAATTTTACAAAGGATTACAATAATTACCACACCATGATCTTCCTCTTTTTCAGTTCTCTGCTGAAAGGCAAGCCCTGGGTAGTTACTCCCAAGACCATAGCAAAGCACTGTATTTCTTTACTATGGGTAAGGTGGGAAAGCAGGCTCTCAGGTTGTCTTAGCTGGAACAGAAATTGAACCCGTTTGTTGGTGTTAGTCACAGGCCTCCAGTCTGGAGGCTTGCGACCAACAGTGTACCACAAAATACAACAGGATCTTGATCAGATAGGCTAAAGGGCAGAGGAGTGGCTGATGGAATTTAATTTAGATAAATGTGAGGTGATGCTTTTTGGAAAGGCAAATCAGGGCAGGACTTATACACTAGCAAGGTCCTGGGGAATGTTGCTGAACAAAGAGACCTTGAAGTGCAGGTTCATAGTTCCTTGTAAGTGGAATCACAGGTGGATAGGATAATGAAGAAGGTGCTTGGTATGCTTGCTTTATTGGTTGGTGCATTGAGTATAGGAGTTGTGAGGTCATGTTGCGGCTGTACAAAACAATTATTAGGCCACTTTTGGAATACTGTGTGCAATTCTGGTCTCCTGCTGAAGGCGGTTGTGAAATTTGAAATGGTTTAGAAAAGATTAACAAGGATGTTTCCAGGGTTGGAGAATTTAAGCTATAGGGAAAGGCTGAATAGATTGGACTATTTTCCTTCGAGCTTCGGGGGGGGTGGGGGGGGAGGTTGACCTCAGAGGTTTATAAAACCATGACAGGCATGGATAGGTAAATAGACAAAGTCTTTTCCCCAGAATGGGAGAGTCCAAAACTAGAGGGCATAGGTTTAAGGTGAGAGACGAAAGATTTAAAAGGGATCTAAGGGGTAGCTTTTTCACACAGAGGGTGGTGCGTGTATGGAATGAGCTGCCAGAGGAAGTGGTGGAGACTGGTACAATTACAACATTTAAAAGGCATCTGGATGGGTATATGAATAAGAAGGGTTGAGAAGGATATAAGGCAAATGGTGGCAAATGGGACTCGATTTATTTAGGATATCCTGCATCTCCTCTTCTGTAATCTGGACATTTTTAAGATGTCACCATCTATTTCTCTATCTTGCATATCCTTCTTAACAGTAAACACTGATACAAGATACTCATTTAATCTCCCCCCCCATCTCCTGCAGTTCCACATATAGACATCCTTGCTGATCTTTAAGGAGCCCTATTCTCTCCTTATGTACATTTTTGTCCTTCTTGTACCCTTTGGATTCTCCTTAACTCTATTTGCTAAAGCTATCTCATGTCCCCTTTCTGTGCTCTCAATTTCCCTCTTAAGTATTCTGCTCCTGCGTTTATACTCTTCGAAGGATTCACTCAGTCTCTGCTGTCTATATCTGACATATGCTTCCTTCTTTTTCCTGACCAAACCCTCAATTTTTCTAGTCATCCAGCATTCCCTGCATCTACCAGCCTTTCCTTTCACCCTAACAGGCACATACTGTCTCTGGACTCTCGTTATCTCATTTTTGAAGGCTTCCCTTTTTCCAGCCCGCCCTGTAACTGCGAACATCCACACACAATCAACTTCTGATAGTTCTTGCCTAATATCGTCAAAATTGGCCTTCCTCCAATTTAGAGTTTTAATATTTAGATCTGGTGTATTCTTTTGCACCACTATTTTAAAACTCATAGAATTATAGCTACTGGCCCCAAAGTGCTCTCCCACTGACACCTCAGTCACCTGCCTGACTTTATTTCCCAAGAGTAGGTCAACTTTTGCACCTTTTCTCGAGGTACATCTACATACTGAATCAAAAAACTTTCTTGTACACACTTAACAAATTCCTTTCCATCCAAGCTCTTAGCACGATGGAAGTCCCAATTTATGTTTGAAAATTATAATTGCCTACCATAACCACCCTATTATTCCTACAGATAACTGAGATCTCCTTACAATTGTAATTCTCAACTTCCCACTGACTACTGGGGGGTCTTTAGTACAATTCCAATAAGATGATCATCCCTTTGTTACTTCTCAGTTCCACCAAAATAACTTCCCTTGTCGTATTCCCAGGAATATCCTCCTAAGTACAGTCATAATGTTATCCCTCAAAAAAAAGTCACTCCTCCTCCTCTCTTGCCCCCCCCCTTCCTATAGCATCTAATTTCCAGAACACTAAGTTGCCAGTCCTGTCCATCCCTGAGCCACGTGTCTGTAATTGCTATGATAACCCAGTTCTATCTTCCCAACTATGCCCTCAGATCATCTGCCTTACTTGAGGTCTGGAAAAGATAAGAAATAGTTAGGTCAAAAGAAAATAACAACATTAAAATGTGGACCTTATATAGCTGAAAGCAAGGGGAAGCAAGCACAAGGATGATGAGACACAGGATTTGGTGTAAGTAAAGGAAAAGGCAACAGTGTTTTGAATAGCCTCAAGTTTACACAGTATAAAAACTGGGAGACTTGCCAGAAATTCTTTGAAATAAAGTCTAGAAGTACAAGTGACATAGGTGAGGGTTTCAGTGGCATGTCATCTCAGATAAGCTTTTCAATTTTCCATGAAAGGTTTTAAAGGGTGTATAAATACTTTTTCAAGCCATGATATATGACCCAAAGATACTTACTGTCTTTTGTTTCCTAATTTTACTAATACTCTTTTGCAAGCATTTAAGATAGGTATGTCAATGTATTAGAATGCTACCAATGGTGTTCAGTAATAACACAAGAGGATGGCCACTGGTCATGGCTCAGTTGGCGGTAACCTCACCTCTGAGGTGGATGGATGTGGTATCAAGTCCCACCCCGAAAACTCCAATACTGAAATAAGGATTGATGCGCTAGTGCAGCACTGAGGGAATGCTACACTGTCAGTGATACCATCTTTCAGATTAAACATTTAACTTCTGTCCTTTTAGTTGACTGTGAAAAATCCAATGTCACTATTTCAAAGAGGAATCAGGAAGTTAGACATCCTGCCAAACGTTTATCCCTCAAACAACATCACACAGAAACAGATGGTCTTCTCATTATCGCACTGTTGGGGAATGAAAGATTCCAACTCTTTGACTGGCTGGATGGCTAGAATGTCAGGACCATAACCAGCTTTAGCTGGTCGATAACTTGCACAAGACAGCTGTGGGCAATATGCAACTTAATAAAAGATAAAATATTAGCCTAGCATCCTTACAAGGCACCAAGCCTGCTGACATAGAAGGAATAATATTACACGTACAACTAACAGGAGAAGGGTACAAAGGAAACATTAGAGCAAGGTGTAGGCTTCACTGTTAGGGTCTTGTTACTCTCAATGTCAGAACCTGGCATAAATCCATCTACCTTTCTACTCAAACAGGGGCAGTTTACATTATCAGTACCTATATTCCAACATTACTCCCCATGACAGAAGCAAGGGTCAGGAACCTGAGACTGCTACCAGAAAAATACCTAAGCCAGAAGAACTTTTTACTTACTGGAGGATTTAAATGCTCAAGTAGGTACAGATTACGAGGCATGTCCCTCTTGCCTTGGGCATCATAGCCTACATGAGATGAATGAGAACTAACTGCTTAAATTTTGCTGCTGCCATGATCTTTGTGTAATTAACACTTTTTTTCAGAATACAGCATACACAAGATGTCGTGGAGACATCCAGGATAAAGGCTTTTCTGCAGCTGGATCTGATCATCACTAGATGTGACTATCTCAGCAGCACTCTCAGCAGTTGTAGGTACCACAGCACTGACTGTAATACAGATTACACCCTGTGGTGCTGGAAAAGTACAGCAGGTCAGGCAGCATCCGAAAAGCAGGAGAATCAACGTTTTGGGCAAAAGCCCTTCATCAGGAATGAGCACCCTGGTGTCCAGCAGAGTTAGGTTGCAACACTTGGAGTATTTTTTTCCATTCAAAGCCATCCTCATACCAACGTCATCAGTAAATCCTGATAAAAAAACAAAACCACTTCGGTGAACAGGCACCAAACTGCATTTTACCACAGACAGCAGATGTGAAATCATTTGAGACAATATTTGACAAAACCATTGGGAAGACAAGTGCAGGATAGCACTGTTGTTTTGAGGCTATATCACTGTGATGGAAGCATTCACTAGGAGGCATTCATAGTAACAGTCCAACAGACTGCTATTTGGAGTGTCAATGACAACAGGCTACAACAATTTTGTCCAGATGTACTGTGACACAGAGATTGCTAGTGGCATGTTATTTAAGGATCATTTACATTTATTTGTACTTCAGGTCCATTAGCAAAGTAAATGGCTCCACCGAAATAAGTCAAGGAAGGTCATCACTGGCTGAAATAAATATTAGGAAAGATGGATGGAACACTACCTTGTGTTGTGTTTTAGGCAGAACACTGTCATCAAGAAACTCTGGATCATAACACCATAAGAAGCAGGAGCAAAAATAGACCATTCAGCCCATTGAGTCAGCTCAACCAATGAGATTAAGGTTGATTTGATAATCTTCAAATCCATTTTCCTGCCTTTTGTCTATAACTTTTGATTCCGTTACTGAATGAAAAAATGTCCACCTCTGGGTCATTAAGTATTGAATATACTTAGCGACTCAGTCTTGACAGCTGTCTGTAACAAAGAATTCCACAGATTCAATACCCTCTGTCAGAAAAGAAAATCCTTCGCACCTTTGTCTTAAACATTTGACCTTTATTCCGGTTCTTACATAGGGGGAAGCAACCTCTCAGCATCTACCCTGCCAAGTCCCCTAAGAATCCTTTTTGCAGTTACCATAGAAAATCTGCCTGTTATGACACAACTGGATAACAGACCCACAGAGTAGAAGATTAACGAAGCTTTTGCCTCGCTTATCATGGACAAAGTTCCAGGTGTTAATGCTATAACTCATCAAATATGGAAAGCAGGCACTCTTTCTGTATCTGCTGGAATGAATTGGATGTGCCCAAGGATATACATTATGCAAAGATTGGCATGTTCTAAAAGAAAAGGTAGGAAACGTACTTGCCCATGTTGCCCTTATTGGGCTGTTAAACCTGACTGAATGTATCTGCTACCGTTGTGGTTTCATAGCTAGAAAATGTACAAATGGCATGATCCTCTCAACCCAGAAGCTACAACAGAAATGCTGTGAACAAAGGAGACTGCTATACATTCTCAATCTCACGAAGGCATTTGACCATCTGGTCTACTTAAGCTTCGAAAGAAAACTGGCTATACACCAGTGTTGCTCAATGTGATCCCTTTTTTCTGTTTCAACATGATGAGTAAGGTCATCTAGGATTGGCCACATCAGAACATTTGAGATCAGCAGTGGAGTCAGAGTTATGTTCTGGCGCCAACACTCTTTGGCATTTTTGTCTACTTACATTCTAAAAACTGATGGAAAGCTGATCAACCTTGCTCACCTGAGATTCGCAAGAAATGTGCGCCAAGTGCTCATCAGAGGTTTGCTCTCTACTGATGACATTTCACTAACATTTTCTTCCTTTTACTTGCCTGGAGAGTAGCAGGTGAAGGAGAACGCTTCCAGCAGCAACAATGCCACAGCTCCACCACAGCCTGAGCAAAGAGCAGGTCCTGGGCTGACCCCCTCAGCCCAGACTCGCAGGCTGGGCAGAGGCTCCAGGTCCACAGCTAGGCCTGGCTGCCTGAAGGAGCAGAAGCAAATGAAAAAGGGTCGGACAGCAGATCAGTGGCAGCTTCTGGAGGAGCATCAGATGGGGAACAGATGGCTTCTCCCAACCCAGCAACATGGTAGCTTCCAGCAGCCTGGTAGGGTGGTCTCACCCTAGCAGTATCTTCAGGGTATTCCATTGTTCCTTAATTGGCTTTCTCCAAGCCCAGGAGCTGTTCACTGAACTGTGATTAACTTTGTCTCAATTTTACATTTTTTTATTGTTATTATGTATCACTAATATAGGTGCCACAGTGTGGCAACTTATAAAACCTTTCATGATATTTTTCACTTAAAAGTACATGTAACAATGAATAGCCATAATATTCAACACTAGAGAATACTTTCAATCAGACTCTCTCTTGCCTGTGAAGAGTTTTTTTTCACCATCAGCATCAAGACGACAAATGTCCAGGATATTACTACATCACCATCTGCCAATATGGAAAATGTTGTTGATAGCTTCACATACCTAGGCTTTATAACCACCAGCAGTGGGTCACTTAATGCTGAAATCAATGCACAGCAGCTGTTATGTACAAACTGACTAACAGACTGTGGAACAACAGCAACCCATCTGAGAACATAAAACTGTACCACACATCCATCTTCAGTGTAGTCCTTTACAGTGCAGTCGTTATAATGTATACTCGGCAGGAGAAAATGCTGAACAGTTTCTATCGTCACCGTCTCAGACATATTCTTGGTATTGCTTCACAGGATAAGGTTACCAACACAGAAGTCCTGGAGTGTGCTAATTCCATCAGCATACACTCATTGGTAAACTAACAAACCATGTTCATTAGACAGATGATGGTTATATACTGAAAGGTCTTCTCAGATATCCATAATTCTGCTATACACTCATTTGCAATGGGAAATGAAGTTGACAGATATTGACACTGTGAACTAAGAGATAGTCACTGTGACTTCTGGAGGCTGACAGTTTGGAAGGACATTGGAAGAGAACATTAGTTGAAATTAGAAGCTCAGCTGGAAGAAAAAGAGTGCAGAGAAAATAGAGGCCAACAAATTGTAGACTTTCTCAGCCTACTGCCTTCCTCAGCAGCAAAGGTGGCAAAGATGTCATGTCAGAAATGGGTTCCTGAGTCACACCAGACAGAGTTGAACACCACAGCAGAAGCCATCATCTTATGAGATGGAAAGTTGCTACTTAGCTGTTTATGGCACTTTGCTTTAAACAATTTAGATGCCATGTTTCCTGCAATACAATAGTGACTATGCTTCAAAAGCACCAAATTGTTTGAAAAACCCTGTGGGACATAGTGATGAAAGGTGGTGCCTTATAAATGGAAGTCTTTCCTTTTTATAATGGAATGACTGGTGGGTTACATCACCTGGATTAGTCTAGAGTAAACCTGGAGAAACAAGGTTAAAATTTCAAATCAATGACCTTTCAAAATATTAATTCTGTTCCTCTTTTCACAAATGCCGCCAAAGTTGTTGACTGTTTCCAACCTTTAGTCCCAGATGACCAGCAACTTTTTGAACTTTGGATGATGTGTGGGCTGCAGTGAACTCTAGCAATTCAGGTGTTCAATGAGATAGTACAAATCTTTATACAAAGCCTCCTTTACTGAATAGCCCACACGTTATTTTCAATTTCCCAAAAGGCATCTTGTTAGTTGAAACATTAAGGCAGGGCTTCATTTACCTTTGATGTTCAGGTGAATATCAAAACTCCAACGTATATCTAATTCTTCTAACGTCCTGTTCCATATCCATGTATTAAGTAACATCTCCAAAAAAGATATTAATCAGTCAAACATTTAATTTCAGTTTATTAGACCTTGCTTTTCCTGTTAGATCGTGCTCTACTAGATCTTGCAATTGAACAAATCCAATGTCACATTTGCTAGTATACATTTCAAAGAGTATCTTTGTCCTGTGATGCTTCTCAGATAAATAATTAAGATTTTATATGAGATATTTACATATGTGGTCCCTTGTTCTCGCCTGCAGGTGGTAGGGAGGAACTGAAGTAGTGCTTTGTGTTACAGATTTTGGAAGGCACAGATGCCAGCTAACCATCAGGGTCATGTAAAACATAGCACTTGAAATTCATTTAGGCATAAAGATGCAGGACTAATTTAAAGGTCATTGGTTCCTTTGGTCCATTGCAATGTGGAAGGAAGTTTTATTTTTAGTCGTACTTCAGCGCACTATTGTAATCTGAAACATTTCAGTGGGGCGTTGCTTACAAATAGATGCTAATCTATTGCTTATGAAGTGGAAACAACAGAAATATCCAATAGATGACACTATTCTACTGGCCTCATTTAAGATGCCAGGCTTGCAAAAGCAAACAGAAATTCTACCCATCTCAGTAATCACACAGAATTCCAGAAGTTGCCTGCCCATATGTCAATCTTCTAGTCATCAACAGCTAGACTCCTGGTGACTCTAAGTAAATTGTTTTTGTGTGCATTTTGGTCACTCTAACTGCAAAAGGGGATCACTAGGAATAGACGTTAGGACTCAAGAGTAAAATGTCAAAATTAAAATGGGACATGACTGAGGTGTTCATATGATGGCTCATTAGGACAGCAATTTAGAGCTGAAGACTGGAACATAAATTCAGAAAGTCACAGAGAAAGATCAAATTCCCTTCCCAGCAGAATATAAACAGTCTTAACCCTGACAAAACAAGAGCAGCATGAAGATATTTGAGTTTTGATTGAAAGACATGAGGTTAAGCATAAATGTTGAATAACTAAAAAACATGATTGTTTTAAAGCTATTTACATCATATAGAGTGCAACTGTTCAGAGCCAGAGGTGTGGATCATATCGGGTTAATATACTTGACTTTCTTCATATATTACATGTTTCAAAAGATTTTATCTTCTTGGAAGTTAGCTGTTGCTTGTCAACTCCCTCAGGATAGTACAAAATGTGCATGACCTGTGGAAATATCAGATTTGATCGAACAAAAGCTTTCTCTTATTGAATATTTTATGTAGTGCAGATGCAATTTCATTTGGGAAAAATGTATTTGTAATAAACACCAGTCACGTTATAAAATTGAAAATGCTGGAAACATTCAGCATGTCAGGCAGCGATTGTAGAGGGAGAAACAGTTAACATTTCAGACCTTTGGCCTTTCATCAGAAGTATTTGTTTATTCTATTCTGCAAAATATACAAAGGCTAGTGTGGTTACCCGATGAAGTTCATCAAATTGAGAAGTTAACATTGTTTCTCACTTCATAGATGCTGCCTGCCCTATCAATTATTTCCAGAATCAACAGTGAATTGTATTCTGCTTTTAACTTTATTTCATGTTGTCTTGGCCTGGAAGAGTTCTTTTTTGACTGAGAGTTGCAGAATAATTTTTCATGGTCCATATAGGGCTGAAATGTTATTCTTCTGTTGAAAGTTTTATACTTGCAAAAATTTCTTTTTCTTCCTCTTATTATCCACAAACAGCTGAAGCAATAACTGCATGTTATATAAAACCCATCTTCGGTTTTCATCCTCTAAACCACTTTCATTCGGTCAGTGCAAAACTTTGGCCAATACTGAAAACTTCCAAAACATTCCAGCTGACTGAAGTCTCCACATGGTGCAGTAAGGTAGGTGGGGGTGTGGAGGGGGGAGGGCGGAATTGCACTTGTAAAACTGCTAGTCAACACTCATCTTAGAAAACGGAGTTAAAAATGTATTGCCTTGTCAACAGATAAAAGCCCTGGAGTCAGCCTAAATTTGAATAACCAGGGGAAAAAATAATTATAAGTGAATGAGGAAGATGAAAAAACAGAGCCTTTCAAATAAGTGTTGAAAGTTGATCTTAACATAACTTTCTCTTGTAACCAGGAGTAGGTCATGCCTACTAAAAGTAGGAATTATTCTTAATCAGAAATTCAGTTTTCCATTTACAATGACATTCATTTATTTTCATTCACAGAACTGCATTGCTCTCTTGCCGAGGGATTTTAAGGAAGTGATAAAAGAAAAGCTTTTAGAGAAATAATGTTGAAAAGTGGAAAACAAAACTAGTGGATGAAGCAATTAAACATTGGATAACCAGGTAGAAACAAGAGATATATGTAAACATCATAACAATTCAAATCACTAGTGTCTTCTGCAGCTATAGATAACCAAACTTCTTTTGTAAAGACAACAGCTGCTTCTTCAGAATATTTCTTTTGCCGCTGAAATGAATGGAGGAAATTCATGTTGCACTCTTCCTGATAAGTGGAATTTTTTCTTTCATAAACATTCTTAAGGAAAGATTATTTCCATCTATTATTCCAGCACATGAAAGTGTAAAGAGATTTTTGGATAGACATTAATATAACTACAGTAACCAATTTAAAACAAATATTCTTAGATATTTCAAAAAAGACAAGAAAATTAGGGGCAGCGGCATGAGTTGTACATATCTTTGTAATGTTTACGAAGATGCGTTCTTCCTTTTAGTAGAGTTAACTTACCAGCACTTGTTCTGTGACTTCTACTACATCAGAACATTGAGAAATAGCAGTTGGCAAGTAGTTCCACAGCACCATGGAAACCACAACAACACTCAATATGATCACATTCGGAAGCAAAAAGGGGCAGAGTGCATGGTTGGGTAATTGGTCAGAGCTGCTCCCATTCCACTGGCTCAACTTTGCTGCAAATGAACTTTTTGTCGCAGTTTTGGAGAAGTACAGCTGGAGGAGCTCCAAAAAATGTCTGCTTAACTGCTAAATTCATTTGAATTTAAATTAGCATTTTCCTTTATACAAATTATATCAACTGAAGTAAGTATTACAAACAAAATGTAAAGAAGAATAAACATTCAGATCTGAACTTTCCCATAAATCTTCTTTGTCATATGGCCCTAGTTATTTTTTATTCTCCTTAGATCTCATTATAAGGTATAACTTTTGGTTACTGGCCAAGATAGGAAAATGCACTTTAATCTTACTTCCCTGGATCAAAGTTCTCAACTTTGATGCACCATCCTTCCCAAACACTTCACATTTAGGTTTGGGATAAAACCACTAAACTCCTGCAAGTTGTTCTGCCACTACACATACAAAAGATTTGCAAAAGATTCTTCACTATATACCTTCTTTATGTCCAGACAATGCTGCTAACTTGTAAATAATTTGGCAATATTATTGTAAGATTGTTTTGCTTTTCATTTTTCACAGAAAATCACAGTGAAGCAATATCAACTTTTTCTTTGGTTAAAGATTTTACATTTTAATAAATACAAACACCTAGGTAATATAAACACTTCACCCAAATAGATAAGTAAGGAGAAATTGACTAAAACAAAAGGATAATGGCTATCACTTATTCTGGCATCGGATAACTTGTTAGCATCTCCTACAGTATTGCAGGAATTTCAGTCATATTATAAAGAGAATCAATTCACTCAGGTGCTGAAAGGCTAGTTTGAGTGGGACACCAAGAGGAGAGTTCAATTCCTGCATCGGATGAGGTTACGATGCCTTCTCAACCTTTTTGCTTCTGAATGTGATCATGTTGAGTGTTGTTGTGGTTTCCATGGTGTGTGGTGACTCTCAGGTTAACTCACTACTAGTCATCCCTCTCTGAGACAGCAGTCCTATGGGATTACAGTGACTCTCTGGAATATCATGTCAAATTACATGATCATAATGATGCATGACTGCCAGTGTTTTTGTCATTAGTTCAAATGGATTGCAAATTCCTGGAGTCCTCACATGAGCAGAATAAGGTAAAAATTTAAAATTGCTGTCAGCAATTCAACATTCCTTCCGAGTTGATATCCAACAGACTGCAATTCCCAGACTATTAGTGAACAAACAAAACTTCCACTTATGTGCAATTAGTCCCACTAAGTAATATTGAACAAGTTAAACTCTGTTAAAGAAAGTATCTATTTCACTGCAGTAGACTTACAATTTACAATAAATTAGTCCTAGTAAGCTATATTTATAAATTGTGAAATGTAAAGTGAAGTGCACGAGACTGGGGGGAACAGATCAGAAACTGGAGTGGTTGAGACGATTGAAACGCCAGCAGTGTAGAGCACAGATTGTTGGAAACTAGGGGAATGGGAGGGAGATGATGGAAATTGTCACAAACTGGGAGTGGGTAGAAAATGTCACAAACTGGTGGAAGACAAATAACAGCAGGAACCGAAGGAGAGAGAATAGCAGGGACTGCAATATATGTTTGATTGGGAATGTAAAGAACTTGAAGGAGCAGGGTAGGGAACGTCACAGATGGGAGTGGTCAGGGAATTTCAGGAACTGGAGGAGGGCAGAAAGTATCAGAAACTAGTGGGAGTGCTAGACAAAGTCAGGAATTAGTGAGAGAGAAATCAGAAATTCATGGAGAGGGAAGGTCAGGAACTGGTGTAGAGGTTGGGGAAGGGAGTGTGAAGTGGGTGGGGAATTGGAGCAGAAGACAAAAACAACAGTGGTGAGGAAGAATATAATCCAAATCGAAAGTTGTGGAGAGGTGGGACACAGCCTCATGTGTGAGGGATTGTCATCCAGAACTAACATGCTCTGTCAGATCTGTGTCTCATTCTTCCCCTCCCACCAATCCTGATGGCATATACTTGACGATGAACAACAGGGAATTGATTTCTTGGAAAGCTCAGTACACGGACGTTTCTGGAAATCTGCTATCTAATACTAGAAACACTCAGCAAGTCAGACAGCTTTTATGGAAAGATAGACAAAGTTAACATTTCAAATTCTGATGAGAAGCTATTGACCCAAAGCATTAACTCGGCTTTTCTTGATAGATGGATGCTGCCTGACTCCTTTAGCATTTCCAGCATTTTATGTTTTATCAATCAACTGATGACTGGGAGGATAAGACAGGGCAGGCTATGCAGGTCCATTTTAGAGTTTTCTTGCTTTAATAGTCGCCTGTCCACAAGAACAAGTAGATGTCATTGCTTTGGGAGTACTGGAGTAGGTTGGCTTGGGCCACAGGAAGCTCTCTAATTCATTGTTTTGCTACCTTTCAGCTGGGACATTTGCTATGCCCAGTGTGAGTGTGCTGACACAAAGACGGACAACATTAACCACATCGAGTAAATATTTATGGAACTTAATTAAGTAATTTGATTTACAGCATGTTAATTTCAAAGTTCTTAAAGCCTGTGAGGCATTCAAAATTAAGACTGGAAAAACACTTTGGCCTCAATGTGAAAATATCACCCAAACTCTCGGTCTTCCTCTCCAATAAATGCATTGTATAATAAATAGCACTAAAGTTGACTTTTACTCGATTTACATCTTATTTCTTGAGATTTCCAAAAATGCCTATGGTATAAAATAGAAATTAAGTTTGAAAATAAGAAATCAAGAATAGGATTCATGTGAACATAGTGTTTTTGAGCAGTTTACCAATTCAATTTCAGAATTAGAGAATCATTTCATTGCATTTTAACCAACTGATCAGACCCAAGAGACAACAATTTGGAATTATATATCGGTTAGAATCTTCCCAGGTCCTGAACTATGTGGGCCACAGCAAGTCACACATTGGAAATCACTTGAGAAGTTCAGCAGGGACCTATCAATGTTCCATTTTCCAAACATGTTTTGAATGGTAAGATGAGATTCTTATCTCTTTAATAGGGAGATTTCCAGTCTCCCACCTGCTCAACAGAAACTCAATGCCAAAAAGTTCAAAAACCAGAGCAGGTATCTTGTGACTCCAGCTCTCCACTTGTTCCTCTAGGTTTCCATTTTGGGACATTTGGCATCACTGTTCATGGGCAGTGACTGCATTCACCCACTATATCCACAGATCTTAGCATCCAACCCTACCATCCCTGATCCACGCACATGCAATTACATACTAGCACTTCTCATTGTAATGTTGCTACAAGAACAGTTGTGTGCTGGGCCAGCCACTCACCTCAGGAATGGGCCACGGTACATCTCAGTGATCCTCACTCACTTTCGGCCTACCTGAATGCTCACAGCATCTCTGCCTTGCTGTGCCATTTTGCACAGTCTTCTTTCCTAAAGCTAATAGGTTCACAGTACATCTGTCTTGCCTTGCCTTTTAGTGCAGACTCAAAGCGAAGCAGCTTGTTATGGTTGTCAGCAGTCACTTGTCAAGGGGGTGGGCATATAGCTATATAGGACATGCTACATCAATGTATCATTTGGACTCTATGCCAAATGTGTTCCAGTCAAATGGTTGTGGCTCAAACTCTCAGAGGCAAAGTCCTCAATCAAGTCAAAGGGTGACACCCTGCAGACAGAAGGCCAGCACAGCAAGTCAAGGACAGGTCAGATAGCAGTCCATGGTCTGTGACTCTGTCAGTCAGTCATTTGGGTGGTCATGATTAGAGGACTCTCCTTGTAGGAGCTAAGGAGTTACCTGTTAAGCACACCCCTCCCATCTTGGCTTTTTCTTGTGGGCCTTTTTTTCTTGGAATGAGACAAAGTGAATGATTGAGTGAGTTATTGGTACTGGTGCAGGTAAAGGAAAGTTGGTGAGGTATTCCCTGTGAGTGACCTAAGAGGTACAGAGGTCATACAGTGTTAGTTATTAATGGGATTGGATGGATGTCAGCAAATGAGAGAAGTTAAAAATTGGAGATGTAGTGGAGAGTGAAGAAGGTTACCTCAGATTACAACGAGATCTTGATCAGATGGGCCAGTGGGCTGAGAAGTGGCAGATGGAGTTTAGTTTAGATAAATGTGAGGTGCTGCATTTTGGGAAAGCAAATCTTAGCAGGACTTAAATACTTAATGGTAAGGTCCGAGGAAGTGTTGCTGAACAAAGAGACCTTGGAGTGCAGGTTCGTAGCTCCTTGAAAGTGGAGTTGCAGGTAGATAGGATAGTGAAGAAGGTGTTTGGTATGCTTTCCTTTATTGGTCAGAGTATTCAGTATAGGAGTTGGGAGGTCATGTTGCGGCTGTATAGGACATTGGTTAGACCACCGTTGGAATATTGCATGCAATTCTGGTCTCCTTCTTATCAGAAAGATGTTGTGAAACTTGAAAGGGTTCAGAAAAGATTTACAAGGGTGTTGCCAGGGTTGGAGGGTCTGAGCTACAGGGAGAGGCTGAATAGGCTGGGGCAGTTTTCCCTGGAGCATTGGAGGCTGAGGGGTGACCTTATAGAGGTTTACAAAATTATAAGGGGCATGGATTGGATAAATAGACAAAGTCTTTTCCCTGGGGTTGGGGAGTCCAGAACCAAAGGCATAGGTTTAGGGTAAGAGGGGAAATATATAAAATAGACCTAAGGGGCAGGTTTTTCATGCAGAGGGTGGTACGTGTATGGAATGAGCTGCCAGAGGACGTGGTGGAGGCTGGTACAAATGCAACATTTAAGAGGCATTTGGATGGTTATATAAATGGGAAGGGTTTGGAGGGATATGGGCCGGGTGCTGGCAGGTGGGACTAGATTGGGTTGGGATATCTGGTCGGCATGGACTGGTTGGACTGAAGGGTCTGTTTCCATGCTGTACATCTCTATGACTCTGTGACTCCTCTCCCTTTAAAAATATGTCCTATTGTCTTGAAGTGCCCATGGGGGGGATGGATAGGATAAATTGACAAAGTCTTTTCCCTGGGGTGGGAGAGTCCAGAATTACAGGGCATAGGTTTAGGATGAGAGGGGAAAGATATAAAAGGGACCTAAGGGGCAACTTTTTCATGCAGAGGGTGGTACTTGTATGGAATGAGCTGCCAGAGGAAGTAGTGATGGTAGTACAATTGCAACATTTAAAAGGCATCTGGATGGGCATATGAATAGGAAAGTTTTGGAAGGATATGGGTCGGGTGCTGGCAGGTGGGACTAGATTGTGTTGGGATATCTGGTTGGCATGGACAAGTTAGACAAGTGTCTGTTTCCATGCTGTACATCTTTATGACTCTATAACTCTAAGATGTTGCATGCAACAGTGAGAGTGGTAGAGCATCAGCCTTAGTGAGTGGTCGGTGCAGTAGCAAAGCTGCAGTGAGTGTGAGGTAGCTGAAGGAAAGTAGTGGCACATACCCTGCAAAGCAGAGAAGATCAATAACTTTCTTCCCAGACTGCTGACAAATCCTCCAGGTTGAGACCATACTGACCCAGGTGCCAACATTGGATGAGGCTGGCAGGATCTAGGGTCATGTCATCGTAGGGAAAGAAGACAAACACCCGCTGCATCATTCCATCCACCATGACCTCAAGGTTCCCAACTATAAGATGGGATGATGATTTCCTAGATTTTGACTAACTGCTGTCTGGAATCTACTGAGGTCTCAGACGTGGCAAGTGCTTCCACCTACAACCAGTGAGAATATCATGCTGGTATTGGGTGAGACATCGTTATCGGGTCAGGGTACATGGTTAATGAAGTGAGCTGGGACAATAGCATAAGAAAACTTGACAGACTTCATGGAGAGAAACCCTCTATGGAACTCAACAATGGATTCTCCATCCACAAACAAATTAAGTTGGAACTAATTCGCCAAGTATCTCTCTTAATAATCTGACATAAATAATCTGACCTACCCTTCAAAATATTACCAAGAAAAGACTGGGTAGATAAACTATTTCCACTGGTTAGGAATTATTGAACTCGGGCCCGTAGTCTAATAATTGGGGCCAGACCATTTGGAAAAAATGTTATGAAGAACTTTACACATAAAGAGTGGCATATGTTTGGAAAGACATTTGGTAGATGTTCACAAATGACAGTGGATGCTGGATCAGTTGAACATTTTAAATCAGAGATAAATATTTTTTTGTTAAGGAATGGTATTAAGGGATATAGGCCAAAGGCAGGTGTGTGGACTTAAGCCACAGATCAACCATGATCTGAGTGAATGATGGAAGAAGCTCAAGGGGCTGAATGGCCTACTCCTGTTCCTATGTTCCTATATACTGTAATCATTTATCATAACAATACAAGAACTGGTTTGAAATGAAAGACATTTCTACATAAGAGGAAAGGAAATTGCTTAAATCAATGGACCTTGTAGAGACTGTATGTTTTACTAACAAGGACTGCTGAAGGGATTGCTGCACATTTCAAAAGGAAGTTCCTGATTCTCATTACAAGTGGTATTTACATAGCTGTCTGTTCAAGGAAGTTTAGTTGCAGATGGGTTGGCATGAAGGGGTGTATACGAATTGAGAATCAGCCACCGACATGTAGCTATTTGATAACTGGCCACCACTTTGCAGACCAATGACAAATATGTTTCCTGCTTGCCAAAACTTGTGGCAGGCTCCTAAGGCAGCTGAGTGGTTTGTGGGTGTGAAAAATATGATATAGAGGTATTTGGACCTCTAGAAAATGAGTGGTCTCTCTCTCTCTCTCAGGAGCAGGAGAGTTGACGTTTCGAGCATAAGGTCTTCTTCAGGAATGAGGGGGACTCTCCTGCTCCTCTGATGCTGCCTGACCGGCTGTGCTTTTCCAACACCACACATTTTGACTCTTATGTCCAGCATCTGTGGTCCTCACTTTCCCCAAAGTGTGACAACCTACATGTTCCCCCCTTCAATAAAGAGCTTTGTAGCCAAATTGGTAGTGCATCTGGTATCAAATACTAGTATTGAAAAATAGAACAAACTGAAATAACCTGCCTCTAAACTCCTCCTTGTATTGTGCATCTTATACATTAAAATTCAACATCCCCATTTTACAGGATATCATTTAGAATCATAGAATCATAGAGATGTACAGCACAGAAGCAGACCCTTCGGTCCAACTCGTCCATGTTGACGAGATATCCCACCCCAATCTAGTCCCACCTGCCAATACCCGGCCCATATACCTCCAAGCCCTTCCTATTCATATACCCATCCAGATGCCTTTTAAATGTTGTGATTGTACAAGCTTCCACCACTTCCTCTGGCAGTTCATTTCACACACGTACCACCCTCTGCGTGAAAAAGTTGCCCCTTAGGTTTCTTTGATATGTTTCCCCTCTTACCCTAAACCTATTGCTCACATCTTATTTGAATGATAAAACGTGGAGATTTTGTTCGTGAAAATGGTAACATATTCAACAAGATAATTTTCAAGTTAATTCTACCATTTACCAACAACCAAAAACAATCAAGGTGATAGTGTAATTTCAATTCAGTTGATACACTGTTTTTAAAAGAGGAACTGTGTACATTTAAATTGCTACATTGTTGCAGTTACTTCCTTTTATGTGCTAACAAATTAAAGCCTAAATTAGTCAACCAGACTCACCCATGTCAGCCAATACAAACAGTCAGAGCTTTATGTGAGAACAAAGTTTTGGGAAGGAAGAATACTTGGGATCGTGCTTATTTCCTGAGTCATTTTGAGCTACTAATCATAAAAGGTTGTGACATCTGCCTTAGCAAACTCTTGCCCAGTGTGTTCTGTCCCTTTAGATGGATTGGGAAATTCATGGTGGGCCACTGCCAAGCAAATGGTCTAAGTAAAAAAGTAGCTCATTGTCAATGGAACTGAAAGATCCTTATGTGTAAATGAACGATACAATGAAGGATCACACTAAAGTCACAAGGGTGATTATAGGATTAACAGTTGACCTCTATAGCATCTGTACTTTCTTGTTGGAGGTCCCACTACTTCTATACATAGCTATCTATTAGACTAGTGAGTGTGTATGTCACTATGTATGACAACTTTTTACTTAACTTGTTCACAGGATATGACCAGGCCAGCATTTATTTCCTCCATCATCTCAACTGCCCATGATCTTCCTCGTTGATCTGCTGCAGTCCATGTTGTATAAGTCCACTCTATGGAATATCTTACAGCATTACCCATAACATAATAGGTGGTATTTATAATGATAAAATTGTGACAACTAATGCACAATGTTGTTGCGATCAAGAAGTGTATTAATATTTTGAACACAATTTGCCACTCAGTATAGATGATTTAATCAATCTGTTCCAATGCATTCTGATTTAGGGGACACAATGGTTAGCACTACTGCCTCACAGCGCCAGTGACCCAGGTTCGATTCCGGCCTCGGGTGATTTTCTTTGTGGAGTTTCTCTTCGTGTCTATAGGGGTTTCCTCCAGGTGCTCTGGTTTCCTCCCACAGTCCAAAGATGTCCGAAGAGAAGGATCAAAGGTTAGGTGGATTGGCCAAGGGAAATGCAGGGTTACAGGAATGCAGTAGGTCTGGATGGGATACTCATCGGAGGGGTGGTATAGACTTGATGGACTGAATGGCCTGCTTCCACACTGTAGGGACTTTGTGACACATCTCTGAAGTAAGTGGGACTTGAAGCCAGGCCTTCTGGCTCAGAGGCAGAGACAAAAGCACTGCTCTGCAAGAGCCCAACAAAATGCTGTTGCTTGGTTTTGACCGAGGGTCTGTACACTTGTAAACCACAACATTACAGAAACAGAACACCTACACAACGTAAAGGAACTGACTTGCAAATAGTGATGTGCTAAAAAGGCATACATAAGATTCATGATACTCAACCAACAGAGAACACCTGCTTAAAGAGAACGAACTAAGCCATTACTATTTGCTTCAGGAACATAAATGAAAATAAGTAGTGCATAAACAAGTTTATTTAATCTGTTGCAATACATACTGCTGATGAAAGATAATCTCGACCATTATGGACAGTCATGTTAGAATGCCATTGAACAAAGCAAATTCTGTTCCTCTGAGGCTTTCATACTCAGAATGATCACACAATTGGCATTTTCAATTACTTCTAACTGAACAGCAGCAAGTATTTATCATAAGCATGTTTTATTTTTAATTTTATATGTACACACTAGAGCTTCACACACAAAGTTATGCCTACATACTCCTGCAATTCTGGCAGGAAGAGAAATGGGAGAGAATGCACTTGAAACAAACTTTAGAGCACCATGTTTACTGCACTTCCTGTATTGTGGATGCTTTCAGAACACGTTTATATAAAGTTTTAGATAAAACTGCTACCCACCAGCAGGCGAACACTGGATGGCAAGGTTACATCAGTCTCCGTGATTATTGACTACTGTCACATTCATCACCATAGTAGGGAAGTTAATAATTTGAAATTGCAACCTTTAAAAAAGATTTATTTAAACATCAATTTATAACAATTAAATGAGCATACAGGAGCAGAAACACACTTTAAGTCAGCTCATCTCTGTTCTTGTGCATTGTGTAAAAACAATCACAGATGCAATTTAACTACTTAACTAATCTAAAGATGACAGCTCCAATGTTCACTGTACTATAATGTGCTCTTAATATTATTTTTCTTAGAAGTAAATAGATTAGAAGGACTTTACTGCTGTTATGTATGAAAGGTTAAGATAATAAATTTCTTGGTTGTCATGCGCACGATCATTACAGAGTCTTTCCTTACCTTTGCTGCTCTTTTGAGTAAGATATATCTCTAAAGTTTCAACCTCATTAATAATAAGTGAATCACTAAATCTCACCAGAATAAAGAAATTTTAAAAAAAATTAACATCTTCCACTGCTTGTTTTTCCAAATTGTTGTGTATTTTTGATCAGCCAAAAGCTTTTTCATTTATTTACAAGATTCGGCATTACTTATATGATACCTCTTACTGCCAATCCCTAATTGTGTTTGAGTAGAAGCTGTTGGTGATGCTCCTTTCGAATAAAAAATGAGAGGCTTGCTCGGCCATTTCGGAGGACTGTTGAGAGTTCACCATATTACTGGAGTCATATATGGGCAAAATCAGGTAAGGACAGCAGAACTGCCTCCCTAAAGGAATTGAGGTTTTATGAAAATTTGGTACCCATTCATGGTCACCATTAATGTTACTAGACTTATTTCAGATTTTAATTAACAAACTGACTGAATTCACACTCCCCAGATGCTCCAGTGGGGTTTAAGCTCATGTTTCCAGATCGTTAATACAGGCCACTAGATAATACTAAAACTACTCCAAACAGCAAGCTGTTGCTTCTAATATTATTGTGCAGTAGAGTCAGCAATTCCCTGGATACAATGAGATAGCTATACTGATATCCAAAGGTAAATAGAGATTGATCCATAGATATGTCACAAACATATCATTTCCTCTTTGTTTCCAACTTCTCACAATTAGTAATTCCTCCAAAATAGTTTCCTTGACAATACCACAACAATCACTGTGAAAAACATTGACAGCATTCATTTAATGCAATATGATCAGTGCAATTAACCAAAACAAATTAATCCTAACAGTGTGAAAAACATACAAACACCAGAACTGGGCGCATAGACCATACAGCCAGTTGAATCAATGAAATAATATGATAATGGTTGATCTTTGCCCTCTAATCCAGATCCCTATTTACTCCCCATACACCTCAATGCTTTGAGTGGAAATTTGTTTCAGGAATCACAATTTATCAAACCAGAATCTTATCATCATTCACTTTATCAGGCTCCCAACTATGCTCAAAAATAATCCATTACCATCTACTATTTAAGATAAGAATCATTCAGTTATAAACTAGTGCAGTATTACCACAAACGTAATATGCAGTGAACTGTTCAGGTAATTATCACCATGGTCACTTGCACATTAAGTGATTCTCTGTGGAGGTACCAAGTAGAGGCTAGACTGAACCAGAAGAAATGACATCTGGGCTACTTTCATATAACCCTAGCAACTAGTTTCAGATTGATAATAGTGAGACATGGGAATCAGTCATACATTCTCAGGCATAACATATTGTACTAGAAGTACCAAATGAAATAGAAAGGTATCACATCAGTTTGATAAGAAAGCAAATAAACCTCACATTGTCTTAGTAATCATAGTCAAAGTCATATTTGTGTTAATATGATTCCTGTACATGCATGTTGACCAATAGCTGGTCAAGATTCTGAATATGGCCTTTTTCAGGCTATGAAAGGAAATTACTCATAATCCCATTCCCGCCAGTGAGCACAGACCCACTTGTAATCTTAGTAATCATAGTCAAAGTCAGATTTGTGTTAATATGATTCCTGTACATGCATGTTGACCAATAGCTGGTCAAGGTTCTGAATATGACCTTACTGCTCCTCTAATGCTGCCTGAACTGCTGTGCTTTTCCAGCACCACTAATCCAGAATCTGGTTTCCAGCATCTGCAGTCATTGTTTTTACCCACCTGTAATTTTGGTCAGCGTAATTCATGAAGGGGGAATTAAATTTTCTGTAGGGTATAGCCAGGTCCTGAGAGGCAGGTGTCTACTATTTCCACTCCAGGTGAGAAAAACACAAGTGCTACTTTATGTATTTTATTCCACAACTCTACCAGTAAACCAAATGGCATTGCTGCTGAGCATCTCCAGAGAAGTAATTTTCATATTCTTTAACTTCACCTCAGTTATGGTTAGCTCTAACAGAGCGTGAGGGAACACTGACATTAATGCTTGATCAGCTGACTTCAGATTGACTTGTTGATCCAAAGCAGCCCTCAAAAACAAACATGAAGCATGGTTGGGTTTGAAGATTCCAGAATTGCACCACAGTTTATGGGAGGGTAAACAGGAAACTTTCCCACACAACGCATCCACCAGAATAGCATAGGCTAGCCCAGCTTCCTGTCAAATCCTGCAATAGGCACATTACAATGGGATCAAACCCACTAACCAAGGTCCCATCTGTTGAAGATAGACAGAAACAGGGAGTGAAGAAAAGAGAAAAACAGTAAAATTATTTTTAAAATAAAGTGAATGGAAGTAAAGTGGCATAAAAATACAGAAATCAATCAATAGAGTGATTGCAAGAGAAAGAGAAAGGGCCATGCATAATTGGAGGCAGATCGATTAGTGAGATAGATGAAAGAAATACACAAAGAGGTGAAATAGACAGACATAAGTGAAATGGTAGAGTGAAATGTACAAAAATAGAATAAAAGAGGAAGCCCATATACCATTTAATTTAATCACTTACAACTTACAATAGGTAAGAATCCAATATCTCACTTTAACACACGCTGCAAGATCTATGCGCTTTTACCAATTTCCTGTTGAATAGGGGAAGTCAAGATGTAATGCACAATTTTACTAATGCTTTGCACCAACGTTAAAATGGAATACTGTATATTCTACCCCTTATTATAAATTATCTCAATAATATGTCTCCAGGGAAACAAAATGGGGTATTCAGCAAAATAAATGTTGCTGATACATCAGCCTTTTCTAATGCTATTGTTCTTTGTTCATACAAGTTTGAGCCCTGGTATTCTTCACAGTTATAAAATTAGTTGTTTCTAAAGTTGTTCAATGTTCCCTGCTCCCTCTAACATAATGACTGCAGTATGAGCTATTGGTTGGGATTCTGTCCTCAGCAGTGAAGGAATGGCATCCACCATGCATATGCATGGACTTATCAGTGCAGAGTTTGACTAACTACTGTCTGTTTCAATGTGATTCTGTAGATAATCTGTGACATTGCAATAGGACAAGTAACTGTGAGGGTCATCAAACAAGCATATTGTAGTATTTTCACTGCAATATGCAGGCTCTAAATCAGTAAGTAAAAAACAAGGAATAAATTATATTTGAAACATTCACAGAGATCAAAGTAAAGATTGAGAAATGTAGATCGAATTCAGGAAAATTGATAAAAGAGGGAAATAAAGAAGTTATTTTGAAATATGTTGTTTTTCAATAATCTCCATAATTAATTCCCATGTATGAGAATGAAACTCCATTTTGCAAAATTACATTTTCAGGATCAGAGAGGTTGTTCAGCAATAATGATCAGATATTACACCGTTAAAAACTCCCTTACACCCGCACACATTAGCCTTAACTTTTTCAGGTCTTTAATTAGTCCAGGACTAGCACTTAGTTCAAGCTATTACACTGATTTCAGTGTTATGCTTATCAGTGATAACTATAATGCTACACCATCTAGAGGAGCAGCCTAACTTTAACAATTTTGGATTTCCATCTTTAACTATGGAAAAGAAAATGCTTCATTATTAAAACTTGTTGAAGATTCAGTTTGGAGAATTGTGAATTGTGGTTTATTTGAAAAGACTGCAGAGATGCCAGAACTGTATTTTTTCAAAAATGGTCACTAATTACTTAATTCACATGCGTGGTCTCTGCCTTAGCTTGGTTATTGTTTGGAGTTTGGTTGGGGTATAGCCTGCTGAGAGGAAGTCGCTACCCAGCTCATCCTCTGCCTTACTGATATTACTCCTTTGTGAAACCTGTCTACATTTGCCAGCACACTAACAGAAAGTCATCTTGAACATTTCATATCATGCCCTTTTTTCCTTCAAGAACAATTATATGGTCAACCGATGTTTTCACATCAATCTCTGCAAAGACAACCTTTTCTCTCTAACTTCTAAATGCTATGTATGTAAGTTGCATTGTTTAAAAAGGTAAATATTTATTCTTTCCTATTTCAAACTGTGTGTTAATCAGCTTTACATCTTTGTTGAATAAATTTTTTTATAATAAGATCAATAATTTTGCTGTTTATTAAAGAAACCTGGCTGATGGACGTTTTTTGTTCTATACACATTTAAATTTATGCTGTGATTGTGCAGCAGGGTGACTAGAAAGAGAGACAGTGCACTACTCCAAATCTTGGACATTACACAACATTGGGAACTCATCCAGGATAACCCAAATCCAGAAACATATAATTGGAAATGGGATAATACCAACTGACAATAAAAGGAGGAAAGGCAAGGTTTCTTATGAATTAGAGTGAAGCTTAGCATTTAAAAATGACAACTGTCAAGATTAGATTAGATTATTTACAGTGTGGAAACAGGCCCTTCGGTCCAACAAGTCCACACCGACCCACCGAAGCGCAACCCAACCAGACCCATTCCCCTACATTTACCCCTTCACCTAACACTACGGGCAATTTAGCATGGCCAATTCACCTAACCTGCACATTTGTTTTGAACTGTGGGAGGAAACCGGAGCACCTGGAGGAAACCCACGCAGACACAGGGAGAACGTGCAAACTCCACACAGTCAGTCAGTCACCTGAGGCGGGAATTGAACCCAGGTCCCTGGCGCTGTGAGGCAGCAGTGCTAACCACTAATTTTGTTAAGTTTGTGCAGCAACCTGGGATAGATTATAATTCTTTGAAGAAAGAGTCCACTGGACCACTGCTGAATATATTGGAACACTTGCAGTTAGATAAATGTCAAACACTAACAAACCTTAAAAATCAGAAATTGGTGTACGTGAAGCTGAAGACTGAGTGAGACAGTCAGAAGGAAAGACAGAAATGAAAGGAGAGAAAGTCACATTTGGCATAGATTCAGTTGGAAAGGAAGACCGGAGATCTAGAGATTCAAAGACAGGAAAAGAAAAGAGAATTTCGTATAGAAGAAATAGAAAACAGCATTCAAGACACTGGAACTAGAATTGCAAAGGAAAAGAGAAAAAGAAGAAAGAGAGGAAAAGGAAAAAGCTAGAATTAAAACAAAAAGACTCCAAGTGGAGTTCTAATGAGGAAAGATCTGACTCAAGCCCAAAGGCCAGTTTAAAGTTGTACAAGCCCGCCCAAAGTTTGGTGAAAATGACAAAGGCATTTGTATGTATTTTGAAAATGTAGCTAGACAGGGAGATGGCCAAAAGAAAACTACAAAGTAGGCTAACTGGCAGTGGTAATGAGGTTTATGCCATCTTTCCAAAGAGGCTGCTTCAGACTTGAAATGGGGAAAAGGCTATTTTTGGTGCATGCGAGTTGGTCCCAAGAGCTGACAGGCAGAAATTTCAGAACTATCGAAAACAGCCTGAGCAGAATTAGTATTTTAGAGCACAAAGCAAATTAACTTTGCATGTTAGATGGGAGCATTAAAGATACAGGTTTATATAAGACCCTTTGGAAAATAAATCACCTGGCATTGAAAAATTCACTCGCACCATTCGTAAGAACCCACACAGAGGATCAAAAGGGTACAACAGTCAGGCAGATGAGACAGAGTCACAGAGATGTACAGCACGGAAACAGACCCTTCGGTCCAACCCATCCATGCTGACCAGATATCCCAACCCAATCTAGTCCCACCTGCCAGCACCCGGCCCATATCCCTCCTAACCCTTCCTATTCATGTACCCATCCAAATGCCTCTTAAATGTTGCAATTGTACCAGCCTCCACCACTTCCTCTGGCAGCTCATTCCATATACGTACCACCCTCTGCGTGAAAAAGTTGCCCCTTAGATACCTTTTATATCTTTCCCCTCTCACCCTTATTCTATGCCCTCTAGTTCTAGAGTCCCCAACCCCGGGGAAAAGACTTTATCTATTTACCCTATCCATGCCCCTCATGATTTTATAAGCCTCTGTCAGGTCACTCCTCAGCCTCCAATGCTCCAGGGAAAACTGCCCCAGCCTGTTCAGCCTCTCCCGATAGCTCAAATCCTCCAACCCTGGCAACATCCTTGCAAATCTTTTCTGAACTCTTTCACAACATCTTTCCAATAGGAAGGAGACCAGAATTGCATGCAACATTCCAACAGTGACCTAACCAATCTCCTGTACAGCTGCAACATGACCTCCCAACCCCTGTACTCAATACCCTGACCAATAAAGGAAAGCATACCAAATGCCTTCTTCACTATCCTATCTATCCGTGACTCCACTTTCAAGGGGCTACGAACCTGCATTCCGAGGTCTCTTTGTTCAGCAACACTCCCTAGGACCTTACCATTAAGTGTATAAGTCCTGCTAATGATTGATAATTATGAGCTGTCCACAAATCCAGACCCGTCCTCTATTAAATCTGAGAAGGATGAACAGGGTTCAAATTCCACCTGCTTCAGAGGTGTGCAATAACATCTCTGAACAGGCTGATTTGAGAATTATCTAGAATACAAGGACAAACCTCCCATGTTAGATTATGCATCCTACATTCAGGGAACAAGCAGCTCACAAAATCCTATAGTGGCTCAGAAATGCCTTAGGGCTTTACAAACAAACTCAAAGAAATGGGCCAACAAGCAGGTCAAGGGTTACAGATTTCAACCAGTAGATGAAGTGTTAATATTGCTGTCCTAATAGAGCAAAACACTGAGAGCACAGGCAGTCAAAAGAATTGGGAAAGCAAATTATTTGACTGACATCCTGGGTCAACAGATGACTGTGTGACATCAGAAAGTTGAAGCAATCCTACTAGGAAGAGGAGAGGTAAGAATAAGGATGGTAGGTGATAAGAACAGAAGATGAAAGGGATTGCGAGGATGAAACAATGTGAAACAACTAGTTGGGGAAGAAGAGCTTGTCAAAACTGAGAATTTCAACAAGAGACCTCATTAACCAAACTTCCCCTGAATAAGACAAATACTGACCAGCAACAGAGCCTCTTTTTGTTTCATTTTCTTTCTGCATTGAATTGTGATGGTACAGTGACTCCAACTTCTATCTGACTATACTCCTTGTGTATGCGCAACTCTCCCCCAGTCAGGCTCCCTGTCACTATCTGACTATACTCCTTGTGTATGCGCAACTCTCCCCCAGTCAGGCTCCCTGTCACTATCTGACTATACTCCTTGTGTATGCGCAACTCTCCCCCAGTCAGGCTCCCTGTCACTATCTGACTATACTCCTTGTGTATGCGCAACTCTCCCCCAGTCAGGTTCATTGTCACTATCTGACTATACTCCTTGTGTATGCGCAACTCTCCTCCAGTCAGGCTCACTGTCACTATCTGACTATACTCCTTGTGTATGCGCAACTCTCCCCCAGTCAGGCTCACTGTCACTATCTGACTATACTCCTTGTGTATGCGCAACTCTCCCCCAGTCAGACTCCCTGTCACTATCTGACTATACTCCTTGTGTATGCGCAACTCTCCCCCAGTCAGGCTCACTGTCACTATCTGACTATACTCCTTGTATAAGCGCAACTCTCCCCCAGTCAGGCTCCCTGTCACTATCTGACTAGACTCCTTGTGTATGCGCAACTCTCCCCCAGTCAGGCTCCCTGTCACTATCTGACTATACTCCTTGTGTATGCGCAACTCTCCCCCAGTCAGGCTCACTGTCACTATCTGACTATACTCCTTGTGTATGCGCAACTCTCCCCCAGTCAGGCTCCCTGTCACTATCTGACTATACTCCTTGTGTATGCGCAACTCTCCCCCAGTCAGGCTCCCTGTCACTATCTGACTATACTCCTTGTGTATGCGCAACTCTCCCCCAGTCAGGTTCATTGTCACTATCTGACTATACTCCTTGTGTATGCGCAACACTCCCCCAGTCAGGCTCCCTGTCACTATCTGACTATACTCCTTGTGTATGCGCAACTCTCCCCCAGTCAGGTTCATTGTCACTATCTGACTATACTCCTTGTGTATGCGCAACTCTCCCCCACGTCAGGCTCACTGTCACTATCTGACTATACTCCTTGTGTATGCGCAACTCTCCCCCAGTCAGGCTCCCTGTCACTATCTGACTATACTCCTTGTGTATGCGCAACTCTCCCCCAGTCAGGCTCCCTGTCACTATCTGACTATACTCCTTGTGTATGCGCAACTCTCCCCCAGTCAGGTTCATTGTCACTATCTGACTATACTCCTTGTGTATGCGCAACACTCCCCCAGTCAGGCTCCCTGTCACTATCTGACTATACTCCTTGTGTATGCGCAACTCTCCCCCAGTCAGGCTCCCTGTCACTATCTGACTATACTCCTTGTGTATGCGCAATTTCCCCCAGTCAGGCTCACTGTCACTATCTGACTATACTCCTTGTGTATGCACAATTTCCCCCAGTCAGGCTCACTGTCACTATCTGACTATACTCCTTGTGTATGCGCAACTCTCCCCCAGTCAGGCTCACTGTCACTATCTGACTATACTCCTTGTGTATGCGCAACTCTCCCCCAGTCAGGCTCACTGTCACTATCTGACTATACTCCTTGTGTATGCGCAACTCTCCCCCAGTCAGGCTCCCTGTCACTATCTGACTATACTCCTTGTGTATGCGCAATTTCCCCCAGTCAGGCTCACTGTCACTATCTGACTATACTCCTTGTGTATGCGCAACTCTCCCCCAGTCAGGCTCCCTGTCACTATCTGACTATACTCCTTGTGTATGCGCAACTCTCCCCCAGTCAGGCTCCCTGTCACTATCTGACTATACTCCTTGTGTATGCGCAACTCTCCCCCAGTCAGGCTCACTGTCACTATCTGACTATACTCCTTGTGTATGCGCAACTCTCCCCCAGTCAGGCTCCCTGTCACTATCTGACTATACTCCTTGTGTATGCGCAATTTCCCCCAGTCAGGCTCACTGTCACTAGCTGACCACACTCTTTGTGTATGCGCAACTCTCCCCCAGTCAGGCTCCCTGTCACTATCTGACTATACTCCTTGTGTATGCGCAACTCTCCCCCAGTCAGGCTCACTGTCACTATCTGACTATACTCCTTGTGTATGCGCAACTCTCCCCCAGTCAGGCTCCCTGTCACTATCTGACTATACTCCTTGTGTATGCGCAACTCTCCCCCAGTCAGGCTCCCTGTCACTAGCTGACTACACTCTTTGTGTATGCGCAACTCCTCCCCTAGTCAGGCTCCCCGTCATTAGTTATGCCTTGAGATTTGTTCATTAAAACATTAAAAACCTATACTTCCAAATAATGAGGCATGGCATTAAGGAAAAAGAATTAAATTATGTTTTAAAAACAGAGTCCTCATGTTCAGTGGATTTTGTCGATAGTTCTGACACCCCAATCCAAAAAACGTGTTCTCCTCCATGATGTGGGTGTTTCTGAAAGGTGGTTTAGAAACCATAACCATTGTATTTTGCAGAAAATAACTTTAACTTATGTAAGACTTTTCATAAGCCAAAGAAATATTTTACAGTTCAGTTACTACCATAATGTAGAAAAAAAATCAACAATAAATTTGCATTAAGCAAGATCCTGCAAATGGTAATGAGATAACTAGCCTGCTAATGTTGGGATGAGAGATAGATATTTACCAGGTTACTAAGAAAAACTCTTCTGCTCTTCTTCAGAAAGTACCTTGAGATATTTTACAACCATCTGTAACAGCAGACTGGACTTCAGTACAATAGTGCCTTTGAAAACAGCATCACCAATAGTGCAGCAACCATTCACTCCTATTGAGTGTCAGTTTGCATTAAGTGTTCAAGTCTATAGAATGAGGCTCAAGTCTTAATGCGTTTTGTTATTTCCAACCACACTACTTGAATGCTGTACTGGCTGTATACTGATTGCAATGTTTCATAAAGGTGAGTTCATCCAAAACTCTGTTTTATCCTGCATTGGATTAGTGGTGTTGGAAGAGCACAGCAGTTCAGGCAGCATCCAACGAGCAGTGAAATCGACGTTTCGGGCAAAAGCCCTTCATCAGGAATAAAGGCTTTATTCCTGATGAAGGACTTTTGGCCGAAATGTTGATTTTGCTGCTCGTTGGATGCTGCCTGAACTGCTGTGCTCTTCCAGCACCACTAATCCAGTATTTGGTTTCCAGCATCTGCAGTTATTGTTTTTACCTCATTGATTTTTATCCTGCATTGTATGAAATGTCTTTCACCCATCAGCTTGTGTATTGCTGAACTGTCTTGATTCTCGGTCTTAAAACTCATTTTTTAAATTTATGTTTTTGTATTCAATTCCCTCCATGGCCTGAACCCTCCTTGTTTCTGTAACTTCCTTCAGAGCAAGAACCCTCTGAGAACTCAGCATTCATCTAATCCTGTCTATTTGTACATCCTCTACTTCCTTTACCCCACCAATATGTCCTTCTCGCCTGCTCAGCCATTCAAAAGAAATATGACTAATTGGATTGTGGCCTCATCTCTCCATTCCTGCTCACTTCCAATAACCTTTGACGTGCTTGTTAGTCAAAAATCTATCTACTTCTGTCTTAAAAATATTAATTGACCCTGCCTCCACCATTCTCTAGGAACGTGACTATAAAGATTCATAATCCGCAGAGGCCCCTCTTCACCTCAAGATGTACTTTAAAATTACCACTTTGATTCAATCTTTTGTCATACCAAAACTTATGTTCCAAACTATGATTATTTAATATAATTGCCCCTTTCTGTTATAATATGTTGAGGACACTTACTGAGGGTCCCCATATTCATATGCAGCAGGCTATGAAAATAATTCAAACTGATTCATTAGTCGAGTGTTGATGAAGTCTTGCACAGAGATGCCAAACTTTGTACGAGATGTCAAAGCAAGGTGCCATTTGCCTTCTCTGGTATTATGTAAACAATCCCACGGTCAAAGAACAGCAGAGATGTTATCCCCGTATCCTAGCCAACAATTACCCCATACAATCAACATGAAGGAATGAAATGTATTTGTTAAAGTAATATTTCCAGAAAGGATAAGCGGCTGCAATATACCACTAAAGAAGTTATTAGATCAAATTGCGTAAGCCCCAGCTAACTTACAAGTACAAGATCTTCACCCTAATCGGTATTTGTTAATAGCAACACAGAATGCAAGCTTCTTTTGCAGCGATGGGGCACATCTCGGAGAGAAACTTCCAGATCTTCTGGAATTCACTGTGTATGTGCCCTAAGTTGTAATTTGATTTGTACGTGAACAACAATGAGGGCCGCTTGCCTCGCCGCTATTTGTACAGACAACGCCAAATTATAAATCCGCCTCAGCGGACCAAATACAGACTAAAGAGTAATGGAGTTGCATTGAGCTGCGAGGGATGGGCCGTTGCAATAAATTAGAAAAATGCAATAGATTTATCTGGTTTAAACACTGCTTCCTGGCCGAATACGTCAATATTATGTCACCCACGGGAAGAAACTGTCAAACAATTGGATACACAGCAACTAAAATTACAGTACCCAAAATTGAAAGGGGTGGTGCTCCTTTGTAAAAGGAGTATTTCCTTCGGCCAGTTCCTGAAACGACGGTTTAAAAAAAATCGTGTCGACAAGGCGGCAAAATGACATCCAAGCAGACACACAATCAGTGCCGAGGAATGACTTTCAATGCTGTTTCCACACACTCAAAATGAATTCTCGAGTTTAAAGAGAAAATGAAACAGAACCGAATGTTACATCTGCGATACCAGGAGGAATCTATCGCGCCTTCCTCTCTGTCACACAACATTTGCAGCTTATTACAAGACCCTGAAGTCTGGAGGCACCGCCCCATTTCAGAGACGCAGCCCAACTCAATGCGAACATGCTGTGAAACGCTCAAAGCTCGATTTGTTTACAATGACACTTTTTAAAATCGCGTTTATTGCTTCGTAGAGCGATGCTTCTTTGATATATACTCGAGGACACTGAGGCAATTGAAAGAAACGTGAGAGCACGTTTCTGTGTAACCACAAGGTTATGTTAAAGTACTGAGACGTGTGCCAACAACCCAATGAACATTAAAACAGCGGTTCGGCTCCTACCCGCCCGCGGGTAGGATGTGTCAGCACTGCATCCGACCTGGTGCAGAACTATACGCTCCCTCTTCCGTCCTAGTTCTAATACTGGGCAACCTTTCCGCTAACGCTTATTTTATTAGATTTCGAACAACTTCTCAAAGCAAAAGGGCGCCTGACACACTTTGTGCCAAAATTAACATAACTTCACTTCGATTTTTAAAAACCCCCAGGATTTCTGACTGCCAGGGTGGGGTGGGAACAGTCTTTACAGTGTGTGAAGGCGGTCAGGGGCACATGGGCCGAAAGCTCCTCTTCGGCCACTTGCAATTTGTGCAAACTGTCATCTTGTAATTTCATATTATTTACTTTCCATACGAGAGGGACGGCAAAGTGGCTCAGCATCAGGGACCCGAGTTCGATTCCAGCCTCGGGCGACTGTGTGGAGTTTGCACATTCTCCCCGTGTCGGCGTGTGTTTCCTCCAGTTTCCTCCCACAGTCCAAAGATGTTCGGGTGGATTGACCATACTAAATTGCCCACATTAACCAGGGATGTGCAGGCGGGGTGGATGAGCCGTGGAAAATGTAGGGTTACAGGGATAGGGTGGGATGCTGTTCGGAGGGTGGATGTGGATTCGATGGGCTGAATGACCTGTTTTCACACTGTAGGAGGGTGGATGTGGATTCGATGGGCAGAATGACCTGTTTTCACACTGTAGGATGGCATATCATTACTGAAATGGTAGTGGGGAGGGGGAAGGATAGTCAAAATGATAAGTGTGGATGGGGCACAAAGATCAAATATAAACATCTGCAACACTGATTTTCAAATATAATGTGGTCCTGTATGTCAAAAGAAATGGCAGAGCGATCCGACAGCACATGATGTCCACCTATCTGCAGAGGCTCCCCACCCGGTCTCCCAGACTTCCTAAAGCAATTCCCCTGAAACATCATCCATCGCGGAGGCTTTTAGAGTGTTTATTTTTTATTTCTAGTGTCCCTGGTCCTTATCGTGTAACGGGCATTTCCTCATTTTTAAAGAGATGATTAATACAATAACTGAAGGCTGGGCAGCCTGTATCCCTTTACATATCCTAAGGCACTGTAACTGCATCCAATCACAGTCTTGCTGGCTTGCAGAAGGAGAAGAAAAATAACAAATTACAGCTTGGAATGAACAGGTGAGTTTCACACGAGGAAAGGAAATAAAGGCGGTGATGGCGCTTACCGTGTGCATGGGTCGCTGTGTGCGGAGCTGCTGTGACCTGATGTTGCTTTAACATAAACCAGCGGCTGTGAGAAGCTTCGAGCGCCCGGCGGTGCCGAGGCTGCTGCTGTTTCCAACGCCCCGACTCCTCCTCCCGCAGCGCAGGCGCCTCTTTCTCAGTCTCTTATTCATACCAACCAGGATCCATCAAGCAGTATTCAAATAACTCTCTCTTTTACAGGAGACAAGCATCCCCGCATTCGTTTGTTCTGGGATTCGTAGGGGTTTTTTTTTTGCAAATCAAATCGTGCACTATTCTCCATACCGTTATGTGTGTGGCGGTAGAGTCTGATTTGAAGAATTTCACTGTCATAAACCCATAATGTCCAAATAGGTTTTAATCACATTTAAAAGTCAAATCATTAATACTAGCCATCTGCAGATCTTTGTGATGGCATTAGATTGCTGTGGTAAACGTTATATGATGCATATGTTGAGTACTGAAACCAAGCACAGACTTTTTGCTTGAAAAATGTCTATTACAGGGTTTTTTGACAAAGAAGAATGGTGCCAAACACTTGCACTTGAATCAAAAACACAGCATGCAGTAAATTATTGCATTTTCATGTGGGCTTCAATGACAAATAATCAGAGTCATACAGCACGGAAACAGACCCTTCAGTCCAACCAGTCCATGTCGACCATCATCCCAAACTAAACCTTGACTCATATCCTGCCAAACATTTCTTATTCATGCACTTATCCAAATGTCTTCTGAACATTATATTTGTATTCACATCCACCAATTCATTCCACATACAAACCATTCTGTGTAAAAAGGTGCCCACGTGTCTTTTTTTTATCTTTCTCCTGTAAGAATAATAGGGTAGTTATGGTAGGGGATTTTAACTTTCCAAACATAGACTGGGACTGCCATAGTGTTAAGGGTTTAGATGGAGAGGAATTTCTTAAGTGTGTACAAGACAATTTTCTGATTCAGTATGTGGATGTACCTACAAGAGAAGGTGCAAACCTTGACCTACTCTTGGGAAATAAGGCAGGGCAGGTGACTGAGGTGTCAGTGGGGGAGCACTTTGGGGCCAGCGACCATAATTCTATTCGTTTTAAAATAGTGATGGAAAAGGATAGACCAGATCTAAAAGTTGAAGTTCTAAACTGGAGAAAGGCCAATTTTGACGGTATTAGGCAAGAATTTTCAAAAGCTGATTGAAGGCAGATGTTCGCAGGTAAAGGGATGGTTGGAAAATGGGAAGCCTTCAGAAATGAGATAACAAGAATCCAGAGAAAGTATATTCCTGTCAGGGTGAAATGGAAGGCTGGTAGGTATAGGAAATGCTGGATGACTAAAGAAATTGAGGGTTTGGTTAAGAAAAAGAAGAAACCATATGTCAGGTATAGATAGGATAGGTCAAGTGAACCCTTGGAAGAGTATAAATAAAGTAGAAGTATACTTAAGAGGGAAATCAGGAGGGCAAAATGGGGACATGAAATAGCTTTGGCAAATAGAATTAAGGAGAATCCAAAGGGTTTTTGCAAATATATTAAGGACAGAAGGGTAACTAAGGAGAGAGTAGGGCCCCTCAAAAATCAGCAAGGCGGCCTTTGTGTGGAGCCACAGAAAATGGGGAAGATACTAAATGAATATTTTGCATCAGTATTTACTGTGGAAAAGGATATGGAAGATATAGACTGTAGGGAAATAGATGGTGACATCTTGCAAAATGTCCAGATTACAGAGGAGGAAGTGTTGGATGTCTTGAAATGGTTAAAAGTGGATAAATCCCCAGGACCTGATCAGGTGTACTTGAGAACTCTGTGGGAAGCTAGAGAAGAGATTGCTGGGCCTCTTGCTGAGATATTTGTATCATCGATAGTCACAGGTGAGGTGCCGGAAGACTGGAGGTTGGCAAACGTGGTGCCACTGTTTAAGAAAGGCGGTAAAGACAAGCCAGGGAACTGTAAACCGGTGAGCTTGACCTCGGTGGTGGGCAAGTTGTTAGAGGGAATACTGAGGGACAGGATGTACCTGTACTTGGAAAGGCAAGGACTGATTAGGGATAGTCAACATGGCTTTGTGTGTGGGAAATCATATCTCACAAACTTGATTGAGTTTTTTGAAGAAGTAACAAAGAAGATTGATGAGGACAGAGCGGTAGTTGTGATCTATATGGACTTCAGTAAGGCGTTCGACAAGGTTTCCCATGGGAGACTGATTAGCAAGGTTAGATCTCATGGAATACAGGGAGAACTAGTCATTTGGATACAGAACTGACTCAAAAGTAGAAGACAGAGGGTGGTGGTGGAAGGTTGTTTTTCAGATTGGAGGCCTGTGCCCAGTGGAATGCCATGAGGATCGGTGCCAGGCCCTCTACTTTTTGTCATTTACATAAATGATTTGGATGCGAGCATAAGAGGTACAGTTAGTAAGTTTGCAGATGACACCAAAATTGGAGGTGTAGTGGATAGCGAAGAGGGTTACCTCAGATCACAACAGGATCTGGACCAGCAGGGCCAATGGGCTGAGAAGTGGCAGATGGAGTTTAATTCAGATAAATGCAAGGTGCTGCATTTTGGGAAAGCAAATCTTAGCAGGACTTATACGCTTAATGGTAAGGTCCTAGGGAGTGTTGCTGAACAAAGAGACCTTGGAGTGCAGGTTCATAGCTCTTTGAAAGTGGAATCGCAGGTAGATAGGATAGTGAAGGCGGTGTTTGGTATGCTTTCCTTTATTGGTCAGAGTATTGAATACAGGAGTTGGGAGGTCATGTTGCGGCTGTACAGGACATTGGTTAGGCCACTGTTGGAATATTGCGTGCAATTCTGGTCTCCTTCCTATCGGAAAGATGTTGCGAAACTTGAAAGGGTTCAGATAAGATTTACAAGGATGTTGCCAGGGTTGGAGGGTCTGAGCTACAGGGAGAGTCTGAACAGGCTGGGGCAGTTTTCCCTGGAGCATTGGAGGCTGAGGGGTGACCTTATAAAGGTTTACAAAATTATGAGGGGCATGGATAGGATAAATAGACAAAGTCTTTTCCCTGGGATTGGGGAGTCCAGAACTAGAGGGCATAGGTTTAGGGTGAGAGGGGAAATATATAAAAGAGACCTAAGGGGCAATTTTTTCATGCAGAGGGTGGTACGTGTATGGAATGAGCTGCCAGAGGACGTAGTGGAGGCTGGTACAAATGCAACATTTAAGAGGCATTTGGATGGTTATATAAATGGGAAGGGTTTGAAGGGATATGGGCCAGGTGCTGGCAGGTGGGACTGGATTGGGTTGGGATATCTGGTCGGCATGAACTGGTTGGACTGAAGGGTCTGTTTCCATGCTGTAGATCTCTATGACTCTGTGACTCCTCTCACTTTAAAAATATGTCCTATTGTCTTGAAATGCCCAACCCGAAGGAAAAGACACCTGCCCTTCACTTTATCTATCCCCTCATTATTTTATAAACCTCTACAAGATAACCCCTCAATCTTCTACACTCCAGTGAAAACATTCCCAGCCTTTCCAGCCTCTTCTTATAACCCAAGCAATCCATTTGAGGCAACATCCCAGTAAATCGTTTCTGAACCTTCTCTCACTTAATGGTATCCTTCCTTTAACAGGGTGACCAGAACTGGACACAGTACTCCAGAAGAGGCCAAACTATCAAGCTCACCATGACAACCCAACTCCTGTACTCAAAGGTCTAAGCAATGAAGGCAAGTGTGCTAAATTCTTTCTTAACCATCCTATCTACATCTGATGCAAATATTAAAGAAGTATGTACATGAACCCCTAGATCTCTCTGTTCTACAGTATGACTGAAGGCCCTAATCTTATTTGCATAAGCCCTACTCTTGTTTGTTTTACCAAAATGCAATACCACACATTTATCCAAATTAAACTTCATCTGCCACTCCTCAGCCTATTGATCCAATTGATCAAGATCTCTTTGTAATCTTAGACATCCTTCTTTACAAAAATATTGAAGTACTTACCAAGGGGTGGATTTCATGAACTCGAGGTAAAAGTCATAACCAAGTGACTGAGAGGCATTTAAGCCTGGTAGATGCCAGTGTTGTAGATGTATCTAGGGTCACACCCAATTCTGGAGAATATGTCTTCAATAACTAATGCTGCACTGTTGTCAGGGCCCATAGTCTTTGTGTGCCTTCAGGCAATTCTTGATAACTTGGAATGAGCTAAATTGGCTGAAGCTCAGCATCTGTGATGTTGGGAACCTCTGGAGGTTATAGATTGGGGTAAAGTAACAGTTGTGTTGCTATACATTTGCAGCTGGACATCATTGATTGCACAATGGGGGTGAAGTGGGATTTGCGAGTCAAAGGTGGGTACACCACCATACCCTCAGTAACACAGCTGGCCACAACTCTGGTGTTGGGAATCATTGGAATGGCCATTACTATCTCTCCTCATGAGAGAGGGTATTCAGCCTTACCTGTCCATCAGTTAGTTGTTGCATCAAAAACAGAATTTGGAGGAGAAACTCAGCAGGTCTGGCAGCGTCTGTGGAGAAAGAAAACAAAGTTAACAGAAATGAACTGTTCTGAAGAAGGATCACTGGGCTTGAAATGTTAACTCTGTTTTCTCTCCACAGATATTGCCAGACCTGCTGAGTTACTCCAGCAATAATCTGTCTTTGTTTCAGAATTCCAGCATCCAGCATTTTATTTAAATTAGTTGCTGCAGTTGTCTATTATGGACCATCTTGACCTGAAAAAGTGAGGAAAGTATGTCAATGAATGTGTGTAATGTATTTAGATGATGCACCGAGATGGTAGAATGTGCAAACTTTGAAAAGTGTCTGGTTTTCAGCAGTGTTATGTGAGAGCAATGTATGAATTAATGAGATGAGTCACAGTCACGGTGGATGGAGGTCAGTTAGCTCAGTTGTCTAAATGGCTGGTTTGCAGTGCTCAATTCCTACAACTGTTGGAATTACTTTTAACGCTTCTCCTTCTTAACTTCTTCCCTCACCTGATCCTCAGGCTAAACCACCACCAGCCATCTCTATCTCTAAAGAGAGAGCTACCTTATGATCCAGTGGATTAGGGTGACTTTACCTGTACCATGGTTGATACAGATGGTCCAGGTTTGGCTTTCAAAGTGAAGATAACATGTTCATCATCTAGAGTGGTTACTACAGCTCTTATGATTCTTAGATGACATTAAAGCCGATCTGTATCTGGAAGGTCCTGCTGCACTCGGATCAGGATGTTGCAGACTTTTACCACATAGGTTTGGATGATTTGAAAGCTTGGGATTTCCTCACTTTGAGTTTTCTCTTTGCCTCTTATAGGCACCTTCTTTTGAAGCATGTTTCCTTTATTCAGCTGAGCACATGCAATGATCCTGTTTCTATCAAGACTTGACTTAAAAGTCACAACATTTCATAATGTCCTGGTAGTGCTTCCTTTGACCACCAATATAGTACACACCAGACTTGACCTCTTCATAGAACATTCACTTTGGTATTCCAGCTACAATCAGTTGTGACTGTCTCAATATGGGGTAGATACTTAGTATGTCAGCACAAGTGAATTCCTCAGTGTTTGGTATTTTGTCCTGTCATCTGATGTTCAGAAGCTTCCTGACATGGCACTGGTACACAGGTTGAGATCTCAAGTGTGCAGAACAAACTGCACAGAACAATTGCTCTAAAGACCCATAGTTTGATAGGTCCACTTACATCTTTTCATTCTCAAACTGGTGTTTGATTTCTGCTAAAAGGTACATTTATCTTGGCAATTCTCATACATGCCTTGTCATCAATAAAGACACTGAGAGCACATGCTACCAAGATAAATGAATTTATCCACTGCTAATATAGTTCTGGCTGAAATAGGCTGAAGCCTTTGAACAAAGTAATGTCTTGCATGGAACAGACTGATCCATTACTTCAGTTTTCTTTGTGGAATTCCAAAGGCTGCATTTGGCACAGATATTAGCAAACACATCCATGCTACATTGCATTTACATCTCTGACACAGCAGCCTGAGCACAGTCATTGGCAAGTATGAAATCATGAAGTCTGCCCTGTACTTGGAACCTTTCGTCTTTGCCTGAAGTTTTCCCATCAGAGCATATTACCTGCTGTTAGGGCTGCCCATGGCTGAATAAAATGTCTGGAAGTGGTTCTTAGTTGACAGAAAATAGCTGAAGAAGACTTTTAGCTGAAACATGAGCTTCTATAGTTGTGCAACGCATCCTCATATAACAGAATTATTCTCCAATACATGAGTGATAGTTTAGTAACATCCCAACTCAAAGCAGGACACATACAGGCATTGCTGATGGTCTTAGGGACCCTGGAAAGAGTGGAAATGAAAGTTAACCTCAAAAAGGCATGATAGGCCAAAGTACAGCCTGATATTTGGGAAATGATATAAGCCAGAGCAGTAAAACCCTCCCCAAGGACAGGAAAGCATCCATTGTCAACATGTCCCAGATGGTCACTGTAAGAGAAATTAGGAAGGTGATGGGGTTATTTAATTACTGCCGCAACTTTATCCCACAATTTTCAGCCATTGCTGAACCCATCTGGGGGTTGGAAAAATGAGGGTTCTCCGGAATGAGGGCCAAGACAAGAAAAGGCATATTAAAATCTAAAAGATGGACTTGTGGCAGCGCGTGCTCTTAAAACTTTTCCACCTATTTCACAGCAGTGATGAAAACCTTTACAGTGCTAAAGTGGCTCAAGAATAGGGAGGGGATATGCTGTAGCCTATTATCCAGCATGAAAGTTCCCAGTAGTCCAGGGACTTCACAGATGCAGTAGATTGTGCAATAAAGGAAAGCGAGCTTATCATTATGTTGGGACAAATAGTGTTACACCCCAGATGCACCTTAGTGAAATTACTGAATACTGGGAGATTAAAAACTGAATCAGATTCTAAAGGAGCAATATGGGAGGCCGTACTACTACCAAAGGATAAATCAGTTAGAACAACCTGAGACAATAAACACAATGCCACAGAAAATATACTAGTAGAAGGGGAACCTCATCATTGTTAAGAAGAGATGGATCAGGTTGCTATAGAGGGAAACGCAGATGCAGCTTTAAATGACCCAACCTGACTTTATATGTAGACCAACTGAGACAATTCATTGACTGGTATTTTTGAAACAGCTAGGCTGTCATAGGTCATTGGGAGTGGGAAGGAAGGGGGGGAGTAGCAAAAGACAGTTCAGACCCAGCTCTTTCAATCAGGTAGCAGAACTTATAGCGCTGGGAGAAATTTTAAAACTAGCAGGGGGCAAGAGAGTAAACATCTTCATAGACAGCTATTCTGCCTTAGCTATGGGTCATGATGGTATAGAATGGGAAAAGGATGGCTCCTCTGCATTCTGATGAGCCTGACAGCCACTCCAAATTGAACATGCGGCCTAACACCATTCAAGGACCATGAACTCCACAAGAGCATAATCGTCGGGGGAACCGAGTTGGAGTCACAAAAAGATAGAATATAACGACCCTGCTGGGTCATCACCTACAGGAAGCAAAGAATCAGCAAGCAGTAAGGGACTTAGAATGTAAAGGGACTGCAGAGCTTTACAAGCCCACACCACCATCAGAAACAGAGTCCTCATTCAACCCCAGATCAGGCAGGGTTTGTCCCATAATTACATAATCATGACCAGTGACATAGTCACATATATAGATATAGATATGGAAGGTAAATGCTGTTGGAAACATTGGACCCAACTAAAGACCCCAACTTTAAACATAGGAATGATAATTGACAGACCCTAAGATAGAACGTGTAACAAACACCATCTGGTACATGATGGCATACCAGAAATGGAAGAATGAATTGGAAAACAGGTGGTTCGGGGCTTTGGGAATAATGTTAGCATGTATAGGGATATGGAACATTTTTAGATAGCTTACTGGTAGGGCACAGGCTATTGAGAATGAAGTCCAGATGTAAAGCAAAAATGTGAATAACAGAGGAGATAGCAATGATAAGGATGTGAACTACAACCCCTGGATTACCCAGGTGGTTAATGGCCCATTCAGGAAATGCGTCATTCCACTGTCAAAGGGAGATAAACAACAACCAACAGAGATTAATGTCAGATGACCACCAGGTTCCTTTTCTGCTGAGTATTGATAACCCCCATCAGGAAATGAAACCAGTATGAATGGCTATAATGGAATTAGTATTCAGGAGCTTAGGACAACTGCTGGAGAGAATATATGAGGAAGTACAACCAATTGACAAAAAGACATGAGACTTCATGGATTATGGGGCACGTTATAATGTGTCACATATGACATGCATACCAGGGAACAAGGACTGGAGTACAGGTCATTCTGCTATAACTCGTATTTCATTAATGCAATTTTGCTATAACACAATTGACATATTGAGGACACTGTTTCTAAAGCACAAAATTTTAAAACATGTGTTGGCTGTAATGTGATTATATCAGCAGCACTTTAAGCACTGTTTCTAAAGCGCAATTTTTCTATAATGCGGGGTTAAACAAGAACGCAACCATCGCGTTATAGAAGAACTATAACGGGTCCTAGCCTCTCCTATGAGTAGAAACACCATTTCCATATCCACTCTATCCAGAACTAACGGAATGTTCCATTAATGGAATAATCTTGCTGAATGAGGGAGAGGTATTGTAAGATAATGTAAAAAGCAAAAGACTAGAATATATAGGAGCAGATTAGGCCATTCAGCCCACCCAGTCTGCTCAGCCATTTGATTATGATTGATAATGTTTCTCAAGTCCATTCCCTTGTTTTCTCCCCCAACCCATGATTCCTATAATAATCAAGAACCGATCTATACTCAACAGCTTGGCTTCCACAGCCATCTGTGACAATGAGTTTCACAGAGTCATTCTGGCTGAAGAAATTCCTCCTTATCTCAGTTCTAAAGGGTTGTCCCTTCATTCTGAGGCTCTGCCCTCGGGTCCTAGCCTCTCCTATGAGTAGAAACACCATTTCCATATCCACTCTATCCAGATCTCTCAGATACCCCCCTCATCCTTCTAAACCTTATTGAGTACAGACCCAGAGTCCTCATTGCTCTTCACATGGCAAACCCTTCAGCTCTGAGATCATTCTTGTAAAACCTCTCCTGACTCTGTCCAATGCCAGCAAATCATTCCTTAGATACAGATGACTCCAAAACATTTCAAATACAATCTGACCAGAGCCTTATACAGCCTCAGCAGTACTTCTCTGTTCGTGTTCTAGCCTTTTTGAAATTAATGCTAACATTGCACTTGCCTTCCTAACCACTAACTGAACATGCATGTTAACCTGAAGAGAACCCTGAACAAGGATCCCAAGTCCCTTTGTGCTTCTGTTTTCTGAAGCCTTTCCCCATTTAGAAAATTGTCTATGCCTCTATTCTTCCTACCAAAATGTATAATCTCACACTTTGGCACATTGTATTCTATCTGCCACTACTTTGGCCACTCTTCTAGCTTGTCCAGGTCCTTCTGCATTCTTCCCACTTCCTCCACACTACCTATCCCTCCACATATCTTGTGTCATCTGCAAAATTAGGTACAATCCCCTCAGTTCCTTCATCCAGATCATTGTTCTATTATCAACTTTTTGAAATTCTTCAGGAATTGCTTTTCTGGTGATAATCATCAGTACTTACGTCTATTTACAAATTTTCTAGGCAACAGAAACATCCGAAAATTACACTTTCAACATTTTCCATTCTTTTAAAAATCTCTAAGATTACTCCCCAGTTCACAGAATTACTCTTCTCCACCCATTCTTACAACTCAATTCAGAGACAGAGACAATCTACCTCTTTGACACATTTCATTACCCACTCAAAAGATTCATTTGTTTCCTGTATGTCCTTGAACACTGCCACTTTCCATGTCCAATGCCCTGGATATGTTGCAAACTCCCATAATTGTGCTCATTCTTCCCACAATTCCACATTTGAAACTGAATTAGGCTTCTGTCCCTGACACAGCATCACAATGCTCCTAATCGAATTTACAGCCAGCATCCTATGTGACTGTGACCATAGTGCATTATCAAGTCCCATCTTTCTTGCGTGACTGTAGATTTTGCCATGATTAATCACACCATTCTCCTCCAAATTCTCTCCTTCATTGTTCAGTTAAGTGAGATTGCATTCACCTGGATTTATCCTTATTTATCAAATTGTAGCCAGAGAATCTCTTACAATGGTTTCTCATTTTGTTTCTATGCGATTATCTCTTCAGACATTATCAGATCTCCTCACCCTAATGCTTACCTTCATGCAGCTCCAAGGGAACAAAGTTCTAAAAATGCAACATCAGCTTTTGTATGTGCATTGACAGGATCTGTGCTACTTCACCATAATCTCTCTCAACTCCTCCACTAATTCTATGCTGCCAGTCAGCTAGGTAATATACAGTACTAAAAGTAGAGAAATTTCCTCTGATTAATCCTTGAAATTACTGTCATGATTTCGTCCTTTTCCATTCCCTTGTATACTCAACATTTTGAAATACTTCCTGAATTGCTTTTCTAATCATATCTTCAGATTTAAGACTTACAAATTTTCAAAGCTATTGTTTTGGACCCCTGCTATAAATTCCAATCCCTCGCCACCAATGGTGCTGGTTAGGTTTCTGAAAAGAAGGTTAAGTTATTGCTTTCTCAAAGCATTTGGAAAGTCACTTTTATGGTGATTGCAGCCATCTTAGTGCAGTTCCATAATGAATAGAAGACATATGGTAAAATGAGGAATTGAGCATTACCAGGTGAAAGATTGCACAGGATACAGCTTACTTGCCATTATTATCTCAGCAGTATATAAGGAGAATAAAACTAACAAAGTTTCAAAAGTATGTCAATGACTCTTGTCTTAATCTGGTTTCCTCACTCCAATTGGTGAATATGTTTTTCATCTTGAAAGATCCCATATAAATGTAAGCTTTTTGGTCTGATCTTCCTGTGATTTTCATGTTGTTGGATATTTCATGACAACTGAAGGAACCAGACCTTAGGAAACACTTCCTCTGAAGATATTACCTGTGCTATAGAAGCACGGGAACAGAAGTGAGCAATTTATCCTCTCAAGCCTATTCTGCCATTGGAAAAATAATGGTGGATTTGTAACCTAACTCCAAAAACCTGCCTTAGCCTCCTATCCTTTAATAACTCTGGATAACAAAACTCTGACAGTCTCAGATTAAAATCAATAATCAATTGAATGTCAATGTGTGTTTGCAGAAAATGATTTCAAAAGTCTCCTAGCCTTTCTGCTCAAATGTTTCCAAACTTAGTTCCTCAAAGATCTGGCTTTAATTTTTAGATACCACCACCAATTCTAAACTCCTCAACCAGCAAAAAAAAATTCTCTCTATGTACCATATGTGTTCCTCTTAATTATTTGATGACTTTGATCAAATTACTTTTCACCTTCTAAATTCTAAGAAATACTTTTTTATGCAGTCTGTCCTCATAATTTTATGCTTGCCGTGCAATATCATTTTAGTAAATCTATGACCGCACTTCGTCCAATGATAGTGTAATTGACAGAGTAAAGTGAATCCACAACCAATGAATCAGATCAAAGCTATCACGTTTCTTTAATAGACACCAAATAATTAGTTTATCTGAGTAAGTATTTTTTGACAATAAAGATGCAGAGTTTATTTTAGACAATTGGATTTTGCATTAAAAATTTTTTAAAAAACTGCAAATCTGCAAACTGCAGATCTAGAGATCTGAAACCAAAATAGAAATTGTTTGCTAAACTCAGCAGATCTGGCAGCATCTGTGGGGAGAAAGCAAACTTAAAGTTTTTAATCTAGTGACTTTTCAAGTTCTGATGAAGCTTGAGTTTTGAGAAGATTTGTAGCTCAGGTTGAGGTTCTGGATAAACAGATATCTGATGAAGAGTCATTGGACTCACAGCATGAACTGCTTTCTCCCCACAGATGCTGCCAGATCTACTGAGTTTCACCAGCAATTTTTCTGTATATTGAAATCTGTAATAAAAATGCACACACACAAGCCTGAGGAGAAACAAAAATGGAAAACTCTATAGTGTTGACTTTAAAGTACTTTGGTGAAGTAAGAGTTACATTCATGAAAAAGGTATGTCATAGATTGCTTCTGATTCCAAGTTAATTCTAGACACACAACAAGCTGGGGCACTGAGGTGTCTTCCTGGAACAGTTATAGTCGGCTGAAGCCCTCTTATTTCATATAGTGAGGTAGATTCTAAAAAAACCTTCCTCGCGAAGCCTCCACATGTAGCAGACTGATTCTGGTGATCTGCAGTTCTTTCACTTGACAGAGAAATGGTACAAAGAAATAGAGAGGAAGATGGACTGTTGCTGTCCAGGCTTGTCAAGTTCTCTCTCCTCGTATTCAAAAATGCAACAATGTTACCCAACTTAGAAACAGGGTTATGTAATGCTCCTCTGAAAGTTTTCTGGCTCTATAACTCTATCAAAGTTCTTTGCAAATCAGAATCTGGGCAATCCAAGATGGAGGATAGGAAAAATTTCTGGCTGCTCCTTTTTTGAGGTATTTTAGGTGTTGGAGGTTATTTCCTCAAATTCCAGGTCCAGCAATTACTATTTTATATGCTGTTGCATTGGTTTGGAATTTTGGAGAAAAAAAAGTCAAAATAACAGTACTTTTAAAAGGGAGAAAAACAGATAAAGGAAGCACGTGGTGAGGTCAGTGCAGGAGAGAGAGAGAAAGAAACCCACATTGCTAACTGACAGAATTAGCAGTTACTGCCTTTGCTGTTGAATTCATGTATCGAAGTGGTGGAGGTTAGTACAATTGCAACATTTAAAAGGCATCTGGATGGGTATATTGAATTGGAAGGATTTGGAGGGATATGGGCTAGGTGCTGGCAGGTGGGACTAGATTGGGTTGGGACATCTGGTCGGCAGAGACTGAAGGGTCTGTTTCCGTGCTGTATATCTCTATGACTCTAAGTGGAACATTATTATGTTATACTCGTTAGCAAAGCGTTAATTTTTTAAAAATAAAAATGAAGACTTAGGTTGGTTCACAGAATCCTTAAAAAAAAAATTGGATTATATCAGTTCATAACAAAAAGTATAAACTTTGACAATGACCAGACTATAACATTGAAGACTTCAGCATCAGAACTGCCATGCACCGTGCCTAGATATTGAAGTACCACAACAAAACTGTGATCTACTCAACAATGTGAAAATTGCCCAAGTACATCTTGCTCATAAAAAAAAGGACAAATCCAATCTTTCTAGTTTAGTTCTACCAGGACCATTCAGTTCCTGATCTCATTACAGCCTTGCTATAAACTTGGAAAAAGATGTAAACTCAGAAGGTGCGCTGAGAGTGAGTGCTCTTGACATCAAGCCAGAATTTGATTGAATATAGCATAAAGAAATCCCAGCTTCTCCCCCAGTTGGAGTCAAACTAGCAAAACAGGTGGATGTGGTTGTTGGAAAGCAATCATCTCAGCTCCAGGACACTGCTGCAGAAGTCCCTCAGGGTAGTGTCCTGGTCCCAAAGTTATCCACTGCATCACCAATGAACTTCCTTCTAATATAAGAAAAGTAGCTGTGGGAGTCGGTGAGTTTGTAAAAAATGCCAGTGTCAAGTCGGTCGTCATTAATGGAGATGGAGAGGTCCAGGAAGGGGAGGGAGGTGTCAGAGACCTGGTCAGGTCCACGCCCCCTACAACCCACCCTCCAATCCTGGCACTTTCCTCTGCCACCGCAGGAACTGTAAAACCTGCGCCCACACCTCCTCCCTCACCTCTATCCAAGGCCCTAAAGGAGCCTTCCACATCCATCAAAGTTTTACTTGCACATCCGCTAATATCATTTATTGTATCCGTTGCTCCCGATGTGGTCTCCTCTACATTGGGGAGACTGGGCGCCTCCTAGGAGAGCGCTTTAGGGAACATCTCCTGGACACCCGCACCAATCAACCACACCGCCCTGTGGCCCAACATTTCAACTCCCCCTCCCACTCTGCCGAGGACATGGAGGTCCTGGGCCTCCTTCACCGTCGCTCCCTCACCACCAGACGCCTGGAGGAAGAATGCCTCATCTTCCGCCTTGGAACACTTCAACCCCAGGGCATCAATGTGGACTTCAACAGTTTCCTAATTTCCCCTTCCCCCACCTCACCCTAGTTCTAAACTTCCAGCTCAGCACTGTCCCCATGACTTGTCCGGACTTGTCCTACCTGCCTATCTCCTTTTCCACCTATCTACTCCACCCTCTCCTCCCTGACCTATCACCTTCATCCCCTCCCCCACTCACCCATTGTACTCTGTGCTACTTTCTCCCCACCCCCACCCTCCTCTAGCTTATCTCTTCACGCTTCAGGCTCACTGCCTTTATTCCTGATGAAGGACTTTTGCCCAAAACGTCGATTTCGAAGCTACTTGGATGCTGCCTGAACTGCTGTGCTCTTCCAGCACCACTAATCCAGATATCAATTTTAATGTCTAACTTGCTACAGTACTGAGTTAAAAAAGTTAGGTGCATGTCTGTAGAGAATAAGTGTGTTAATTATTGTAAGAACCTGCTGCTTGTGCTGAAACAGCCAGAGGACATGGTAGTGCCTGTCTCAAAGACCCTGCCATAAACTAGTTGTTAAGAGGGATAGCCCCCCACCCCCCGTGAAGTTCAGGATTTGAAGAGGGAATTGAGGTGCCAAGGGCACTATGAGTTGTGAAGCACAACTGGCAAACGCAAGTAATACTGGACTCTGTAGGGGCAAGCAATGCAGAGTCCAGTTAGAGTCTAAGTTAAATGTTGGGTGCTGTTTGTATTTATAATTTCCAATGTGGTGAGGAAGAGGAGCTGATCACTCTGAGCAAGAGTCAAACCTCAGTGGAGCATGGACACTGACAACCAGCTACCCCTATTCATGAGGGTAAGGGAGCGGGGAGAATTTACATACCTGCAGTAATAGGAGGGAGGAAATGTGAAATGCTGGTAGACCCAGGAGCGGCCATATCTATCACAAACTTACCCTTAGCCCACATATATAAAATGATTCACTTAACTGGGGTAGGAGGGGATAAAACATCAGCTTACCGAAGCAAAACTACCCTCGTAGAAATAAACGATATATAGCTCCCCATGAAATTCTACATATCCCAAAAAAAATGAGGGCACCATAATGGGCAATGACCTTATGAGAGAATATAATGTTCTAATTGAATGTGCAAAAGGGATTTGACCCAGACAGGACGGTCGAAAGATCGAAATTAGGAAACTTACTACTCATCTTGAAACTATTAAAGTGACTACATTCACCAGTCGGGACTGAAACCTTGAAAAGGGGGATTCGGAGCCATCTGCGCCTCTATCCCCAGAGCCTGGGCAGAAGTAAAGTTCGACACAGGTCTAGTTAACATAGACCCCATAAGGTTTCCCAGACCAGAGTATAAGCCCCACAAGCAATACGCAATAAAACCCGAAGCAGAAAAAGTAGTTGTGGTGACATTGAAAGGATTAGTGACAGGGAATCCTAAAAAAACCCCACAAGTACAACTAATTCCCCAACGTGGCCAGTAACAAAGCCTGATAGGTATTATAGGCACACCACTGAATATACAGGACTAAATAAGGTCACCCCCAAATTGCACCCCTCTACCATTTTAAATGGCTTGACCCCCAAACACAAGACTTTTACTATTTTAGACATAGCCAACGGGTTCTGGTCTATCCTGTTACACTCTGAGTCCCAGAATAAATTTGCTTTTACAGTAACGGACAGGCAGTGTACATGGACTCGCCTGCCACAAGGGTTCCACAACAGCCCCATTATTTTTCACAGGGTGATGAGGACATTCTGAAGAGAGTAGATTTACCAGAGAGTAGCACTGCCCTCCAATATATAGGTGATATGCTAATTGCCTCAGAGTCTGTGTCAGGACACAAGGAAGCTTTATGTCTAGTATTACAGGAATTGGAACTGCAAGATTAAAAGTTAGCACCACAAAGTCACAAATTGGCAGAACGTAAGTCTTATACCTGGGACATCTTATATCCCAGGAACTCAAAGGAATGCCCAACGACCGTAAAAAGGCAATCCAACAGATACCATGACCCGCCACTGTCAGGGGAGTCAGAAAGGTCATGGGGCTATTCAACTACAGTCGGGGCTTTATACCCAAGTTCGCATAATTGGCTGAACCAATCCAGAGATTAATTAAAGGAGGCAAGCCTGCCTTGGAGCCTGTAACCTGGAGGCCAGAACAGGAGAGGCATACAGTCAGCTTAAAACTCGACTCATAATGACCCCCAGGCTAGGGCTGCCAGATCCCAGCAAGGATTTTCACATCCGCTGTAATAATGAGGGAGGTCACCCAAGACCATGGTAGCAGGAGAAGGCCCATAGGGTACTACTCAACTACAGAAGGGCCAGTAGTCACTGGGTTGCCCTGCTGCATAGCAGCCTTAGACTGTGCTGCTTGGGCCATTAGGGTAGTGAGCCCATAATAATGACAAAGAATGTTATCCTCCTCTCTAAACACACCCTAGTAGAGATAAGACACACATGGAAACTGAGGGCCGTCTCCAATATGAGAAGGGCAAAGTGTGAGACATTTCTTTTATCCCCAAATCAGTCCATGGTAATAGTTAGGAATACGGGAAAAAAACCCAGCTGAGGGAATTCTAGACACAGGGGAACCGCAAACTGTGGGGATACAGATAGGGATGAAGATGGGGGGAGAGTTAAGGATACCCCTCCAGACACAGACGAGGAGACCCTCTTCATGACCAGGTCATGAAAATATGTAGCAGGGTTGCCCCGAACAGGATGAGCTGTGGTGAATGATAAGTTAGAAACAGTTATGTCCGGGAGGATTGATGGAAATCAGTCCGCGCAGGTAGCAGAACTGGTAGCACTCACCAAAGCACTGGAACTAACAAAAAGAAAAACCATGAATATATAGACAGACAGTCAATATGCCTTCGGTGTAAGTCCATGACTACATGGTGGCATGGGGTAGAAGAGGGTTCACCATCGCAGGGGGATTCTCTATCAGACACCAATTAAGGTTTCAGGCACTATTGCGTGCCAGTGAACAGCCAAAAGAGGCTGCATTAATAAAACTATAGGCCAATCAAAAGGAGCCAGCAAAAGACAGCCCAAATTGGCTAAAATTCAAAGGAAATCAGTACTCCTGCAGATGCATGGTTTGTGCACAACATAACCCAGGGAGACCCATAAAAGTTAGGATGGGACACCAGCCAGATAAAGGGGACCCTGGGAACACCTTCAGATAGTTTTTACAGGGCCACTACCACCTTCCTGTGGGAAAACAATTCACCCGGTGGGTAGAGGCATTCCCGACCAAAAGCTGCACTGTGATCACTGTAGCCAGAATATTAGCGGAGGATGTAATCCCTCGGTGGGGGGTACCCCTCCAGATCAACACTGACCATGGGACGCATTTTACAGGAAAGGTCATGAAGACTGTCTGCCAATTACTCAGCATTAGATGAAATTTCACATTCCCTATCATACCCAGAGCTCAGGGATGGTACAGAGAATGAATAGAACACTCAAAAATACTTTAGCTAAGGCTATGCAAACCTCAGGCAGAACGTGGGCTGAAGTGCTGCCAGCCATACTAATGAGATTAATAGCCACCACAAATCAGGCAACTGGGCTAACACCATATGAATTAATGACTGGGCAAGCAATGCAATTGCCAGAGACAATAATTACAGGTGGCACCAAAGTGGGTCCACTAAAAGACAAAATTGGGCAGTCTGTGATAGAATTAAGTGCCCTCCCTATTGAAAGGGATGCAGAAATCTGTAATTGATAAACAGGATAAAAAGGACAAGGCAGGGAAACTCGAAATTTTCCCTGAGGTCCCAGCAGCAAGAAACCATGTCCTGGCGCAAGCATTTCTCGACAAACCAGGCTTTGCCCCAAAATGGAATGGGCCATAGGACATGGTAATAAGTGGGGACATCTGTACCTGCACAGATATTAAAGGGAAAGGCACATGGAAGCACTGGACCCAACTAAAACTGTTTAAAGACTTCTGCGACCAAACTAATGTCATTGACCATTCCCCAGGTGCAGACAGGAACAGCGGACAAGACGGTCATCCTGGAGGGAGTACCAAAAACAACAGAACAAACCACACAGAAGCATGACTGCACCTCCTGACAAAAACAAAGACCTCAACTGCAGAAATGTATATACCTGTATGTATTTTACTGTGTTTAAAGGTTGCGATTGTCAGGAGTACGTTAGGATTTGAAGATAACCTCTTCTATAAAACCCACCTAAGTTTGCATGGAAACCAAACTGTCTGCTACCCACGGGTGCAATGAGTAGAATCCCTATTTCTGGCCACCTTGTGACCTGTATACAGTAGACACCTCAAGAGCACCGTGTAAGGGGCAGATAGGAAAATACAAATGGGGACTGCAGAGTAGATGTGTGCAGCTGGGCAGGACCACCGTCCCATGGGGCTGGGTGCCCCATTTAAAACCCAATAATTACCCAATCTGTTTCACAGGGCAGGGATGGAGTTGCATTTATGCCCTGGTTCCCAAAAATGACTCATGCATCCAGACACACTTATCAGCACTGTACTGTCATTAGGTGAGAGTTTATCTGCACCTGCAGTGAGCAGGCATGCTTGAATGTGACCGTGGGCAGACAATTCGTATGTGGTCAGTGCAATGGCACCCATGTCTGCTCTGCCATATGGACGTATCCGTTCGATGCTTAGCAATGTGGGGGGACACCCAAGGGATCAGAGGCGATATGGGTGAACAGACAAACGGAAGGACAGAACAATGTATGTTACTGAGCAGCGAAGGGATTTGTTTATCTACTTAAGGGGACTTATGTGACAGATGCCCCAGACCTCCCAAACCTGTTCGCGGTAGGGACAATTGCACCACTTATTGTACCATACCCCAGCAGGGAATATGTCCAGGGAAGGATAGTGACCCGCTCCATCAGCCCAGAGTTCTGTGCTGATTGGCAGATCCCCACCTTTTTGGGGTCCTCATTAGGATATGGATTCTTTGGAAAATTACCTTGCATGTGGCCTGACTATCTTAGGCAATAATACCTCAGAAGCTCTGGAAGCATTTAATACAGAATTCGCTGAACTCAGACTCTACACACAGCATCACGTTACAAGGAGGATTGTCAATTAGCACAGCAATGGGGAATTTGTACAATTATAGGTGACAATCATAACACCCATGTGTTGATGACTCTTATTACAGAAGCCATCAAGAATATCTGAGACCACCTAGATAATTTTCGACAGGGAGCCACAATTACAGACAGCTGGCTAAATTGGTTGATAGGTAAAAATCTTGGGAATCCTATTCGGCACACAGGATAGTTCTCTTCATTGACCTCATGCTGGTATATTGAAAGGGCCTCGGGTGTTTAAAGCTCTGATGTAAGGCACTACTGATGAGAACTGTGCTAACAGCAAGTGTCACCACAGAATAGCCCCCAACAAAATTGGCACTCCATGATACCCCTCGGGAGGAGAAGCTCCAAGGGATGACCTACCTCTACATGCAAATTGGGTGGTCTGCGGGGGATCTCTGAAGTCACCTCCTTTACCACAAAGAGGAGAGTGAAGTGGGAGGTGGCACAGGGCAGGGTGATACTAGTCACACGGATACACTAGATGGCTGCTGAGCCATAAGTTGGCCACTTGACATACAAAATGGCCGCCGGACATATGGAGAGAGACAGCAGAGCAAACACAGATACTGCCTGGGGCCACTAAAATGCCAGCACAATGCACTCACAACCTAGTTGATTAGTTTAAGGGGGGTGGTAGAAATGCTAACAGTTTGATATAGACACAGTACAAAGTGTTAATAGCCAGGGCTGCAGTAATCATCCTTCTCAGGAATAGTGATTAGCACCCATTACTACAGCAATGGACTTCTGCGCAGACACTGAAATTGACAATGTCTGTGCAGAAACTGACAATGATTCTGTAACATTTACAATAAACAAACTATGTTACAATGATAGCAACTTCATCACTGATCTATTATATCACAAAATGTATAAAAGCATCCTGACATGTGCTCCGAGTTGAGAAAGGATTCGCAGCTGACCACTGTGCTATCCTGAGGAAGGGCTTATGCCCGAAACGTCGATTCTCCTGCTCCTCGGATGCTGCCTGGCCTGCTGTGTTTTTCCAGCACCACATTTTTCAACACTGTGCTGTTGGTGTCTTTCTCTCCCCGGAGCTCCGGTATTTCCTTGTACAATAAACTCTGTCACTGAAGCCCGACTCTGACTCCGCGGCTGATGATTGTCCCCACAACATTGTAAAAGAACCTGGGAGAGATGTCAAGTAAAGAGGGTTTTATCTTTACTTTATTACAAAGTGTGCTACAATGTCAGTGATGACAGATCACATGAAACTAGAGCTATGGGCTAGGCAAAAGTGAGGACTGCAGATGCTGGAGATCAGAGTCTAGATTAGAATGGTGCTGGAAAAGCAAAGCAAGTCAGGCAGTACCCAAGGAGCAGGAAAATTGACATTTTGGGCAAAAGCCCTTGATCAGGAATGAAGGAAGGGAGCCTCTGGGGTGGAGCGATAATGAGAAGGGGGTGGGGCTGGGGAGAAGGTAGCCAAGAGTACAATAGGTGGATGGAGGTGGGGATGAAGGTGATAGATCAGAGAGGAGAGTTAAGTGGATAGATGGGAAGAAAGTTGGCAGGTAGGACAGGTCATGAGAATGGTGCTGAACTGGAAGGTTGGAGGTGGGGTAAGGTGGGGGGAGGGGAAATGAGGAAACTGGTGAAATCCATATTGATGCCCTGGGGTTGAAGTGTTCCGAGGCAGAAAATGAGACATTCTTCATCCAGGCGTCAGGTGGTGATGGAGTGGCGATGGAGAAGGCCCAGGACTGGCATGTCCTCGGCAGAGTGGGAGGGGGAGTTGAAATGTTGGGCAATGGGATAATGATGTTGATTGGTGCGTGTGTCCTGGAAATGTTCCCTAAAGTGCTCTGCAAGAAGGCGTCTAGTCTCCTGAATGTAGAGGAGACCGCATCGGGAGCAACGGATACAATAAATGACATTGGTGGATGTGCAGGTAAAACTTTGATGGATATGAAAGGCTCCTTTGGGACCTTGGATGGAGGTGAGGGGGGGATGTGTGGGCGCAGGTTTTGCAATTCCAGTGGCAGCAGTGGAAGGTGCCAGGATGGGAGGGTGGGTTGTTGGGGGGTGTGGACCTGACCAGGTAGTCACGGAAGGAATGGTCTATGCAGAAAGTGGAAAAATGTGGGGAGGGAAATATATCCCTGGTGGTGGGGTCTTTTTGGAGCTGGCAGAAATGTTGGCAGGTGATACGGTTTATGCTAAGGTTGGTAGGGTGGAAGGTGAGGACCAGGGGGTTAGGTCCTTATTTTGGTTGGAGGGGTGGGGTTTGAGGATGGAGGTGCTGGACATGGATGAGACACACTGGAGGGCATCTTCAACCACGTGGGAAGGGAAATTGCGGTCTTTAAAGAAGAAGGCCATCTGGTATGTTCTGTGGTGGAACTGGTCCTCCTGGGAGCAGATACTGCAGAGGTGGAGGAATTGGGAATACAGAATAACATTTTTGCAGGAGGTAGGATGTGAAGAGGTGTAATCCAGGTAGCTGTGGGAGTCAGTGGATTTGTAAAAAATGTCAGTGTCACGGAGGTCATTATTGATGGAAATGGAGAGGTCCAGGAAGGGGAGGGAGGTGTCAGAGATGGTCCAAGTGAATTTAAGGTCAGGGCAGAATGTGTTGGTGAAGTTGATGAACTGCTCAACCTCCCCGTGGGAGCACAAGGTGGCGCCAATGCAGTCATCAATGTAGCAGAGGAAGAGCTGGGGAGTGGTGCCGGTGTAACTATGGAAAATGGACTGTTCTACATAGCTGACAAAGAGACAGGCATAGCTGGGGCCCATGCAGGTGCCCATGGCTACCCCTTTGGTCTGGAGGAAGTGGGAGGATTTGAAGGAGAAATTTTTAAGGGTGAGGACCAGTTCAGCCAACCGAATGAGAGTGTCAGTGGAAGGGTACTGTTGGGACATCAGGAGAGCAAGAAACGGAAGGCTTGGAGGCCCTGGTCATAGCAGTTGGAGGTGTAGAGGGATTGGATGTCCATGGTGAAGATGAGGCATTGGGGACTGGGGAAACGGAAGTCTTGGAGGAGGTCGAGGGCATGGATGGTGTCTTGAACGTATGTGAGGAGTTCCTGGACTAGGGGAGATAGGACAGTATCAAGGTAGGTGGAGATGAGTTCAGTGGGGCAGGAGTAGGCTGAGACAATGGGTCAAGGTAAAAACAATGACTGCAGATGCTGAAAACCAAATACTGGATTAGTGGTGCTGGAAGGGCACAGCAGTTCAGGCAGCATCCAACGAGCAGTGAAATCGATGTTTCGGGCAAAAGCCCTTCATCAGGAATATGATGAAGGGCTTTTGCCCGAAACGTCGATTTCGCTGCTCGTTGGATGCTGCCTGAACTGCTGTGCTCTTCCAGCACCACTAATCCAATATGAGACAATGGGTCAGCTGGGGTGGTCAGGCTTACAGATCTTGGGAAGGAGGTAGAGTTCCAATTAAGACATCCTCTCTGACCATTTTATGGAAACAGTTATGTTTAACAAAGTCTTTCACTGATCACTCACACAAGTGTATATCTCATATTATGCACAAATACCTAATGTTAAGTTCTAATATCTTCCAAACTCTTAAACAATTCAACTATTGCTTCTTTGTGGATGGCAACTTCTTCAGGCCTGTCGATCATGTTGTATATTGTGATGTCTTATTAAGTAAGAGGTTTCCTTCGCATTGCAGCAAGTGAGTTGAGACTTGTGAAATTTGTTTCTACTCAATGTGCTGTGTAACAATTATTTGCATAACCCTAACGTGTTTTTTGTAATAGAGTTAGAGTTTTTAAAAATGTTGTAATTGTACCAGTCTCCACCACTTCTTTTTAACATTCTGTGTAACCTGTTGCGATCTCTACTAATGGTACTAATGGTCAAGTCAGGTTCAAGAATAAAATCTGGCTTGTTAGTTTTGTTTGTTTAGTTAGTTAACACGATGGTTAGTCACTGAAAGATATCCACACAAGGCTGTAGATATTCAACGCAAGGGAAAAATTTAGAAGACATTTAGCAGGTTCAAAACACACAGCAAAACAAGGTTTCAATAATTTTCCTGACAAGATCAGAGACTCAAATTCAGAGAACTTACACCTCTGTTTTAACCTAATGAAATAAATTAACATTGTAAACTTAACAGTTAGCTGACTTATTACAGAATTTCTTTTTCTGAAGAACTGTGGAAACAATTCAGTCTTTCCCAAGTCTGTGAACATGAAGTTGTCACAAATCTGAGAGCTGAAACCTTCTAAATTTTAATAATCTGCAGATTTCAAATCAAACTCTTCTGTTTTGGAAGCTAGAGTTGACTGGTTCCCTCAAATTCCCCGAACTCCTACAATGAGAAAAACTAAAGCTTCCTTATTCACTCATTTTACATTTTCTGACTGAATTTAAAATTCTTGCTCAATCTTCTGTCCCTCTCAACTTAAAAACAAAACTCATAACGTTTATTCATTTCCCATCATAAACCCAATAGTATTAACATCTTTTCATTAACACTACAGGGGTCAGTAGACACCTCTTTCTGACAAATGCTGGAGTTAGGTCACTGTGTCAAAATAGATCCTTGACCATTTGTTTTGTAAAAGGAACCCATCACAAAAATAACCAACACCTACCTGCCTCCATTTTGAAATCCAAAATTCCAAAAATGATATTAGTACATCACACAACATAAAACAATTTATGTAGGACAGACAAGGACAAACTTATCCTTAAGGGATATGAATCAAAGGATATTAAATGGAGTTCAGGCACAGTTCAACCATTATCGAGTCGTGTGGCAGAGCAGATTCAAGCCCTTAAGAACCTGCTTCTGTATTCTTATGTCATCTGCCTTGAAAATATGCAAAGATCATTATTACAAGTTCGTTGATTTGAATCATACTTTATGGTCACCAATAAGAGTCATATTTCTTGAATGATTGTAACATGCTTCACTCCCAATTTTTGTGCACTTTCAATTTTTTTTCTATCCCTTTCATTTAAAAGAGATAATTGAATTCAAGGTTATTAGATCATGGCACCAACAAACAATTGACTAATACACTTGTTAAGGTCAGGAAGCAATCTAGGTAAAGGGTGAAACAGTTGGAAAATACGTAAATTAATTGCAAAATTATCATTTAATCACATACTCGTAATTAGTTTGGAAAGTTAATATAACAGTACAAAACATGAACAGTGAGGTACTTATATTGTTGCATGGAGTTATACAGGTGGAAAACTTTACAACTCATCCCCATTTGAACAGCCAATACACTCATTCAACATATTTCCCTCTTGTCTAGATTAGAATGGTGCTAGAAAAGCACAGCAGGTCAGGCAGCATCCGAGGAGAAGGAAAATTGACGTTTCGGGCAAAAACCCTTCATCAGTAATGAGGCTGGGAACCTCCGGGGTAGAGAGATAAATTACCTCTCCACCCTAAAGGCTCCCTGCCTCATTCCTGATGAAGGGCTTTTGCCCGAAACGTCGATTTTCCTGCTCCTCGGATGCTGCCTGACCTGCTGTACTTTTCTAGCACCATTCTAATCTAGAGTCTGATCTCCAGCATTTGCAATCCTCACTTTCGCCTATATTTCCCTCTTGTACCCATGCCTCTCAGTAAATCCCAAAGAATGGTGCCATTCTCTCCTCTCCACACAAGCCATTAGGAGTCCTCACACCTCATTGCTTTCTCTCCTTGTAGAAATGAGCACACTACCTGTCCAGATGCAAAACACCAAAGTGACAGGCACGTTAACTGCTATTGGCAAAATGTTCCCACCTGGGCCACTGGGAAGGAGGAGATCTTTTCCAGGAGGCTGCAGAGGTCAGCCATGAGGGCCTGAGCTTTGTGAGACATCAGCACTCAGATATATGCTGAGGGAGCTGATCCTCTGCCTGGAGGCCATTGGTCTCTTAAAGGCCATGGTTGAAGCTCATCAGTGTAATCAATCAAATTCAGTTCACTGAAGAAGGTATTCACACTGTGCACTCATCTCTGCGACCCTGACACACCTTCTGATCCTATAGTAAAACCATGAACCTTTTGAAATCAAAGAATTCATAGTTAATAAGACTCTGAATTGACTTTTAACTACAATCAATGGCTTTTCCATCAGACCTACAAGGTATCCTCAAGAGACTTGCAAACTGCCCAGGAAAAAGCTGAAGACAGCAGCATCACACTGGGACGCAGAATTATCTTCAGTTTCTCTGATTTTCCCAACCCACACATTCTGGAAATTGCCTCCACTAGGCTGGAAAACATTTGCCCTAAAAGCAGACAATCTGGCCCAACAGGTTCATGCCAGCATTTTCACTCCAGATGTACATGCTTCCACCTACATAAATCTAACCCCAATATTATCTCCTTCTGTTCCTTTATCCCCAACTGCTTCTCTAATTTACCTTTAAATGCATTGATGTTATTGCCATCATTACTTCTTGCCAGAGCATTCCACATTCCAACTTTTCCTTAGGTAAAGGAGCTTATCTTTAATTTTCTGCAAGATTGAGTAGGCCATTCTACTTCTTTGTCCTTCAATTTTAGACACACTGAAAGTGAGAACTGTATCTGCATGACCAACATACTAGCCCTTTCATACATTTAAGATCTCGATTTGATCACCCCTCACTCTTCCAGAGAAAAGAATCAATCTGTTCAGCCTTCCCTGATATGTTTATTCTCTGAGTTCTCGCATCATTCTTGTGAATCATTATTATCTTTGTAGTCTTGGTTTCCATATTATTGTACAGTGCTACAAGTGTGTTCGAACCATCACAGCTTAATATAATTTCTCTACTTATCAATTCTTCCCTTCCAAACATGATCTGTGATTCTTGTTTTTTTTCTCTGAATAATTTTATTGAATTGCATACCTATTTTTTATGATTTGTGTACCTAATCCCTTAGGTTCTCTAGCTCTTTTATCCCATTTGGACTCCGTCTATCAAATCATGAAGCAACTTTCTTACTCTTCCTAATAAAATGGACCACTTCAGAAAACTCATATTCAAACTTATTTGTCAATTATATACTCATTCTGAAAGTTACTGATACCTTCCTTCATGTTGTCAGATTCTTCCTCTGCATTCAATATACCCTCAAATCCTCTGGGCAGAAGGTAAATTCTGGAAACTAAAGGAATTGCCAGAAAGATTGTTCTGTTCACCACTTTAGCTACATTTCAGAAAGTCTACCTGCATATTAAAACTGGTAAAGACAATTTCAAAGGCATTGGGAGTTGGATCATGAGATTATCCCAAAATAAGAAGCTGTAAATTTATAAGCCAGACAACAGAAAAGACCCCAAAACATTATAGTACACTTAACCAGTTTTCTACACCCTGAGGACTATGTAACACTGTAAAAAGTGGCAATGTTGCAAGTTTTAGAGGCACAAAGATTGGTCAAAGAAACAAAATCTACCCTCACTACAAAAAATAATTAATAACGATCTAAGCTTCTAATATTTGTAAAGATATTTTAATGGGAATGCAAGGTATTTTGTGCAAGTTCAGGACTGAAAAATCAGCAAACATGATTGAAAACTGAAGGTATTGTAAGCTAAATTTAGCCAAAGAACATCTTCACACTTGTTGAATTATGGAACACACTGCCACCTAGTGCAATCAGTACTTACTCAAATGAAGTTTTAAAAAGGATAGTGCATTGATGGTTTCAGCAGACAGAAAGGATTAAGGGTTGAAAGAAAAATGCAAAATGATCATATTAAATCCTGAAATAGAATAAAAACAACCCAGGCAAAAATTGCCTCTTCTTCCTACACATTTTTTCCTGTCTTTTACATTTTCTGTTCTCTTTAGGCCATGTTCTTCATATGCATAACTGGCTCTCCCTCTGTTGTCTTGGTATGAAAGGCAGAACAACAGGTGTGTCTTCTCTGAAGTCGATATGCTCAGCATTGAAGCACCAAAAACTCAAAATGAGTTCCATTTAATAGAATGTATTGTTTGTATGCCTGACAACAGATTCCTGATGCAACTGCTATATTCAGGACTGAGTCGTGGGCAAGAGACTCCTAGAACAGCAAAAAAGCTCTGGGATTGTGCCAAAGCATCTCTAAGAAGGTAAAACAACCCCACCAGCTGATGGGAGGCCCTGGCTTGTGACAAATCAGAATAGAGAAGGTTCACATGGGAAACCAGTAAACTGGGTTTCAACCTATCCCAAAATGGCTGGGAGTCAAGTGGAATTCAGAAGTAAGGTTACTGGAATGAAACATGAAATCATCATAAATGCTGTCAAACTTGCTGTGTTTTTCCAGCAATTTCTGTTTTTGCTTCTACAGATGGTGAGAAAAGAGAAAGGGCTGAGGCTAGTGCAGTGAATAAGGGGAACAAGTCAAAAAGTCAAGGCAGACAAGAGCTTGGCAGAGATTGAGGTAAGATTGATAACTTAAACTGCATTTACTTCAATGCAAGAGGCCTGACAGGTAATGCAGATGAACGTAGGGCACAGTTGGGAACATGGGACTGGAACATCATAGCTGTTGCAGAAATGTGGCTCAGGGACAGACGGGACTGGCAGTTTAATGTTCTGGGGTATAGATGCTATAGGAAGGAATAGAAAGGGAGGAAAAAGAGGAGGGGGAGTGATGTTTTTGGTCAGGGATAACATTACGGCTGTGCTTAGGAGATTGTTCAGTGAAGTTATATGGGTGGAACTGAGAAATAAAAAAGGGATGATCCCGTTGTTGCGATTGTAATATAGGCTCTCCAACAGTCAGCAGGAAATTGAGAAGCAAAAATGTAAAGAGATCTCAGATATCTGTAAGAATAATAGGATTGTAATGGTAGGGGATTTTAACTTTCCAAACATAGACCGGGACTGTCAAAATGTTAAGGATGGAGAGGAATTTGTTAAGTGTGTACAAGAAAACTTTCTTATTCAAAATGTGGATGTACCTACTAGAGAAGGAGCAATACTTGACCTTTTGTCCAGAAATAAGGCACAGCAAGTGAATGAAGTGTCAGTGGGAGAAAACTTTGGGGCAAGTCATCACAATTCTATTAGTTTTAAAATAGTTATGGAAAAAGATAGTAGTAATCAAAATGTTAGAAGTTCTAAATTGGAATAAGGCCAATTTTGTCAGTATGAGACAGGACTTTCAAAATTTGATTGGGTGAGGCTATTCGCAGGTAAAGGGATGTTGGGAAGTGGGAGGCCTTTAAGAATGAGATAGTGAGAGTTCAGGGACAGTATGTTCCTGTTAGAGTGAAGGGCAAGGCTGAGAGGTGTAGGGAATGCTGGGTGACTAGAAAAATTGAGACTCTGGTCAAGAAAAAGAAGGAGGCATATATAAGATAGAGACAGCTGGGATCGAGTGAATCCCTAGAGGAGTATAAGCATAGCAGGAGGGCAAAAGGGGACATAAGTTAGCTTTAGAAAATAGAGTTAAGGAGAATCCAAAGAGATTGTATAAGTACGTTAAGGGCAAAAGAGTAACAAGGGAGAGAACAGGGTCCCTTAGAGATCAATGTGACCATGTATTTGTCGAACCATAGGAGATGGTTGAGATACTAACCCAAATATTTTGCGTCAGTATTTACTGCGGAGAAGGACATGGAAGCTTGACCAAAATAAATAATGATACCTTGAAAAGAGTTCATTTTACAGAAGAGGTGCTGGACATCTTAAAATGCATATGGATGGATAAATCCCCAGGACTTGATTAGGTATATCCCAGTACATTATGGGAAACCAGGAAAGAGATTGCTGGTCTCTTGCTGAGATATTTGCATCATTGACAGCCACGGATGAGGTGCTGAAAGACTGGTGGCTGGCTAATGTGGTCCTACTATTTAAGAAAGGCTGTAATAAGCCAGGGAACTATAAGCTAGTGAGCTTTACATCAGTGATGGGTAAGATATTGGAGGGATTCTGTGGGGCAGGATTTACATGCACTTGGAAAGGCAAGGACTGATTAGGGATAATCAGCATGGCTTTGTGGATGAGAAATGGTGTCTCACTAACTTATTTGATTTTTTTTTGAAGATGTGACAAAGACAATTGATGAAGGCAAAGTGGTAGACATCAATATGGACTTCAACAAAATGTTCGACAAGGTTCTGCATGGTAGACTGGTTAGCAAGGTTAGATCACATAGGATCTGGGGGAGCTAGCCAATTGGATACCTAATTGGCTTGAAGATGGGAGACAGAGGGTGGTGATAGAGGGTTGCTTTTCTAGAGGCCTGTTGACCTGCGTTGTTGCACAAGGATCAGTGCTAAGTCCTTTACTTTTTGTCATTTATGTAAAGATTTGGATATGTATATAGGAGGTATGATTAGTAAGTTTGTATATGACAGCTAAACAGATGGTGTAGTGGACAGTGAAGAAGATTACCACAAAGTACAAAGGGACCTTGATCAGAGGGGCCAGTTGCACATGGAGTGGGAGATGGAGTTTAATATAGATAAATGTGAGGTGTTGTATTTTGGTAAGGCAAACCAGGTCAGAACTTATATAGTTAGTGGTAGGGACTTGGTGAGTGTTGTCAAACAAAGAGACCTAGATGTGCAGGTGCATACTTTGAAAGTGGAGTCGCAGGAGGAGTGGTGAAGGAGGAGTTTGGCATGCTTCCCATCATTAGTCAGAACATTGAGTTTAGGAGTTGAGATGTCAAATTGTGGTTGTACAGGACATTGATAAGGCCACTTTTTTAGAATACTACGTACAATTCTGGCTGTCCTTCTATAGGAAAGAGGTTGTTAAATTTGAAAGGATGCAGAAAAGATTTACAAGCATGTTGTCAGGACTGGAGGGTTGAGTTATAGGGAGAAGTTGAATAGGCTTAGGCTTTTCCCCCTGGAGCATTGGAGGCTGAGGGTGATGTTATAGAGATTTATAAAATCACGAAGAGTATGGATTGGGTGAATAACCAAAGCCTTTCTCCTAGAATGGGGTGTCCAAAACTAGAGGCCATCGGTTTAAGATGAGAGGGGAAAGATTTAAAAAGGACCTGAGAAGTGACTCCTTCATACAGAGGGTGATGCATGTACGGAACAGGCTGCCAAAGGAAGTGATAGAGGCTGGTACAATTTCAACATTTGAAAGGCATCTGGATGGGTATATGATAGGAAGGGCTTAGAGTCTAAACATAGATACAACTAAGATCATTCTTCCATCACCATGGAGAAGATGACAGGCCTGCTAAACATGAGGCTCTCATGTTTGACAAAGCATGCTGTGCCTTCATAATTGAAGTAGGCAAAGAAGGGATGTGATGGACTCTAAAGAGCTGGCAGAGGGGCAGCAGTCTTCCAAGGAGGAAGATGAGCTACAGTTGTCTATGCAGTTCTGGAATCCAGATTATAGGAGGAATGTGATTGCACTGGAGAGGGTAATTTACAGGGATGTTGCCTGGGCAGCGAGTTTCAGTCATGAAGAGAAATTAGACAGAACGGGGAGTCTTTTTCTTAGAGTAGAAGAGGGGACATGATTGAGATGCACCAATCATGACATGCATATTAGGAAAGACCAGAAGGAACCTTTCCCCTTGATGGAGAGACTAACAAACTGGAGGCATATATTTAAGGTGAGGAGCTGACAGTTTAGAGGAGATATGAGGAAAACCTTTTCCACCCAGAGGGTGGTGGGAATCTGGAACTGACTGCTTGCAATGGTGGTAGAGGCAGAAACCCTTATAACACTTACAAAGCATTTAGATGTGCACTTATGATGCCAAGGCATTCAAGACTATGGGCCAAGTGCTGAAAAATAGTTTTAGAATAGTTAGGTGGTCGATTTTGACCTAAGGAGATGCAATAAACCAAAGGGCCTTTTGCTGTATATCTCTTTGACTCTATGAGGACATTGAGCAAGAGGAACATTGCCTTCAGCTTTACACAGCAGTATAACGCAGGCACGCCAAGCCAACCAGGATTTAATTGACATTTGGTTCTAGGAGATATGAACTCAGTGGAACAATCAGTCGCTGACTGTAAGTGTATTCCTACTCAAAAGGCAAGCAGTTCCTATTTACTTCAAAAAGCAAATGTAGTTTTTGATTGATTGAATTTTGTTACCTTTTGCTGTTACTGAATAAATGTGAACCTTTTCAACAACATGGGCGGCATAGTGGCTCAGTGGTTAGCACTGCTGCCTCACAACGCCAGGGACCTGGGTTCGATTCCACCCTCGGGTGACTGTGCGGAGTTTGCACATTCTCCCCGTGTCTGCGTCGGTTTCCTCTGGGTGCCCCAGTTTCCTCCCACATTCCAAAAGATATGCAGGTTAGGTGAATTGGCCAAGTTAAATTGCCCATAGTGTTAGGTGCATTAGTCAGGGGTAAATGTAGTGAAATTAGTCTGGGTGGGTTACTCTTCGGAGGGTCAGTATGGACTTGTTGGGCCGAAGGGCCTGCTTCCACACATAGGGAATCTAATCTAAACAATTTGAAGGCTTTCCAGTATGTGTTGGTCCCCCACTGAACAATCAGAAGATGTTAGGCTATACTGTGTGTTGGATTAGTGGTGCTGGAAGAGCACAGCAGTTCAGGCAGCATCCAACGAGCAGCGAAATCAACGTTTCAGGCAAAAGCCCTTCATCAGGAAGGGCTGTGTGTTGGCAAATCTTAGCACTCCCTTAGGTAGGGTCCTAAGACGGATGACATTAAGAATACGTAACATTTTGTAGCTTTATTCCTAACTGGCAGTCCATTGGCAAATGTGCACTTGCATTTGCAATGAAGTGTTAGCTAGGCCACCTATTTGCCCTGAGAATCATTTATTTTTGGTTCCCTTCCTGCCACATGCATGGTGAAGGAAAACTCTGGCTGGCAGTGCTTGACCTGGTGCTGGGCTTGATTTTGAAAATCGCACCGAGGCTGGGAATCCTGGGAAGTCCCAGCAATGGTCAGTGTTTCCACCTGTGGTGAGAAAGAAGATGGAACAGATGAGTCACCAAAGAGATGCAATGCATAGTTAATGTAAAATTTGCAAAACATTCAATGAGTTTATCAGATTCTCTGCTGGTTACATTAATTCAATAGCTAAAGCTTATAGTAATTGATACAGCAAATAAAAATTTTACAATTTAGGGTGTTCCTCTGGTGAGTTAGAATAGTGTGATTTCATTATTATGTATCCATAAAATTGGCATGAATGTTTAAATTGTGACTCCCATTACATTATCAACCTGTTTCCATAGTAATTTGACACCATGAGCCTAAATATGCACTCTTGACACAGCTTGTGTCAATGGCACACAGAATATTATCTATCAGGTCCTTTAAGTATTGTATTGCTGATACATTTCCAATACATTTTTCAGAAAGTAGTGGTCTCCATTGTTGTTGAGGTTGCAGATTGTAGGATTGCTAATGAGGAGGTGGTATGCTCGAAACAAAACGAGCAGATTGTGAGGTTAAACAGCATTTAGCACTGATTTGGTGCCAACGTCCTCTTTTGTTTTGTAAATGCTTTTCTGAATTAGGAAGAAAACTTTTGCCTGCGTAAGGAAATTTGCATTACCATCACATAAAGCAATCATCATGGGACTTCGAGTTGAGGTGCTCTTGACATCTCATTGCTGCTGAAGAATGGGTGGTATCACTACATTCAGTGGTTGGAGGCATTTACAAAAGTTGTTGGATTCAGAAGGAAGCAATACTGGACAAGGACAAGGAGGTCACAGATGTGTAGAGGCTTGTTAGTAGAAAGCCTGCTTTCAGGAATGAGGGCTCTTTTTTACAGTTCTTCTCAGGTTGCAATACAACTGGGATATGGAGTACAATCGGCAGACAGGTGAAGCCATACGCACTGCAAGATGCAGAAGGATTCTGAACAGAAATTCAGCCACAAAAGTCTTTCAAAAACAATTGGTAAAAATCTTTGTCCTTAGGAGAAATAAATTTAAATCAAAACCAAGAGTTAAGGAAAACTAATGCCTCCTTCATTCCATGATTTGAAGTTGAATGATAATAGAGACTTATTTCTGCCTGCATCCTGCTTTGATGGATGGTAGAAATCCAGTCCTGATTAAAAAATGTTCTTATGGAACAGACATAAAAATATTTTGAAGTGCTCAGTGGATGAATGAGAGGGCAAAAGTTTCCTCCTCTGAAATTACATGTAAAATCTCACTGGACTAGCATTTTTAATTGTGAACTGCATACTGCATTCCAGTAACTAGAGAAATAACGAGAGAAATTAATTGCTTGACATTTTGCATGTACATTTCTAAACTGTGGACTGATCAGCAAAATCCATTTTCTATGTAGTTATGCAGAGGAAAGTTCTCAAGCTCTCAACGATGTGTTATTTGTTCATGAGATTTGGGTTGTCACTGGCAAAGCCAGCTTTTATTAATACTGCACAGATTTTGTCCAGGTGACCATTTATAAATTCTACTCTATTTTACTTTTTATGTCTAAGGCTGCAGGAACACATTCTGATTCTCAGTGCAACCAACCAAATCACAAATACTATCTAACCTGCTAAATCATTTAATCTGGCCAAATGCTCTCACAGATGATACAATTTCTTCTAAAACCTGTAACACTGAAGCCCCATCGCACCACATTCGGCATTTAGATCACTCGGACCATATTAATTGCAATTGACTTCAATTCCACTCATAACTATGCATTTATTCAGGCCAAGCAGATATTAAATATACAGGGAAATTTACATTCATGCAACTATATAAAGCATCATTGCTGCCAGGTCAGTTTCTACTCTGTTGTTTCGGAACTACTGTTGTATTTATTGGATACAATGCATTAGCTATTTTTATAGCATGAAATCACAGGGCATGTGTCGAGGAAGATTATATAATAAGCTTACAGTTTGTAAAATTATAGTTCTGATCTGTGCTTTAAGGAATTTGTGTATTAATAGCATTTGAACACCAGGGAAAAAAAAACCACAACAACCTTTTCTGGCTACGTACACGTCTCAATGGTAATGAACTGTTTACAAATTTCTACATGCCAAGGGATAATTAACACAACTATTAGATGTTTCTTGCATTTAATTAAACCAAATACACAGTCTTGAAAATAACAATGATAAGTTTGATCTGAATGTGGCTTGCAGTTCAGTACAATGAAAGGACGTTGGGATATAAGTGCCTCTTTCAAAACAAATTGGAAGTTGGAATTCCACCACAAATCATGGAGATATTGGAAGTTAGAAGTAATAAGTTCAACAATTTATTTTTAAAGTACTCCATATCTAAATCTGTTAAAGCAGCAGACAAGCTGGACTGATTTTAACAGTTAGGCCTCATTAACATCTTATTTGCTTATCTCAGCCACTGGAATACTGGCTGGAAGCAACTGTTTGACCATTAAAATTAAGTAATAGGAAGCTGTTTTGTAGGATATTGTCATGAATATAAGGATGGAAAAGTATAAGTATTGGATGGAAAATCCCACAAGGGAGGAATCCCAAAGGCATAGAAGTCCATGTTTTCTTGGTAGAGCTTAAAGGATCAACCTTGCTCGTCTACTCCCATAAACAAATTTAAAAAATAATAATAGTCTTACTTTACTCGTCTGTTCTTGCTAAAGAAAAGGCTAACATTACTCCCCTACTCAAACCTCAGGTTAGAATTACACATCTAGCCCCAAACACATCAACAGAGCTGCATCTGGAGTTCAATCCAGGCAAATGTGAGGTGATGCATTTTGGGAAGTCTAGATCGAATTATGCAGTTATCAGAAGAGCCTTGGGAAACGTTGATGGGCAGAGAGATCTGGGAGTTCAGGTCCAATGTACCCTGAAAGTTGCTGCACAGGTGGATAGAGTGGTCAAGAAGGCATATGGTATGCTTGCCTTTATCGGACGGGGTATTGAGTATAAGAGCTGGCAGGTCATGATAAAATTGTACAAGACACTGGTTCGGCCGCATTTAGAACACTGTGTACAGTTCTGGTCGCCACATTACCAAAAGGATGTGGACTATTTGGAGCAAGTTTATGAGAATGTTGCCTAGTATGGAAGGTGCTAGCTATGAAGAGAGGTTGAGTAGGTTAGGATTGTTTTCATTAGAAAAAAGGAGATTGGGGGGTACCTGATTGAGGTCTACAAAATCATGAAGGGTATAGACAGGGTGGATAGAGATAAGCATTTTCCCAGAGTGAAGGATTCAATTGCGAGAGGTCACGCTTTCAAGGTGAGAGGTGAAAAGTTTAAGGGGAAGAAGCGCGGCAATTGTTTTACACAGATGGTGGTAGGTGCCTGGAATGCATTGCCAGCAGAGGTAGTAGAGGCAGGCATGGTAGATTCATTTAAGACGTGTCTGGACAGATGCATGAGTAGGTGGGGAGCAGAGGGATACAGATGCTTAGGAATTGGGCAGCAGGTTTAGACAGTGGATTTGGATCGGCTCAGGCTTGGAAGGCCGAAGAGCCTGTTACTGGGCTGTAAATTTTCTTTGTTCTTTGTTTTTTATCTGCATGTTTGAAAATGGACACTTAATTGGGGGAAAGTGTCTTCATAGTTGACTGGATCAGGACTGGACTGGACTAATTCACTGAATTAATTCACTTCATTTGACAACATCCAGGTTTGGCAAGTCAAAACGGAGTCATGCTTTTATGTCACCAATACATTCCTTATAATATATACAACACAATACTGCAAAGGAACAAGCCTTTCAGCCCATCAGCCCATCAAGCCTGCACTGATTCCAATCCTTACTTAGACTGACTATGTATTGCCCATGCGCAGTTTTTATCCCTCTGTTCTCCTCCCATTTATGTGTTTATCAAGATACACTTTAAATGTTACTAAGGTGCCTGCTTCACTAAATCGACTGGCAGTGCATTTTCAGGCACCCACCACTGTCTGTGTGCAAAATGTTCCCTGCACTTCTCCCCTAAAATTCCCTGTCTCACCTTGAACCTGTGCCCTCCTGTAGTTGACCTTTCCAACCTGGGAAAAAGCCTCTGGCTATCCACCCTGTCTAGGCATCTCATAATTTTGTAGACCTCTATCAAGTCGCCCCTCAGCCTCTGTCCTTCCAGTGAAAACAATCTGAGCTTATCCAAGCTCTCCTCAGAACTAAAACCATCCAGGCCAGACAATATCCTGGTAAACCTTCTCTGCATCCTCTCTAAAGCATCCATGTTCTTCTGGCTGTGAGGTGACTAGAACTGCATGCAATATTCCAAATGTGGCCTCACTAAAGTTTTATAAAGCTGTAACACAACCTGCCAACTTTTATATTCAATGCCCCAGCCAATGAAGGCAAGCCTGCTGTACCCCTTCTTCGCCATCTTATTCACTTGTGTTGCTGCTTTCAGGGACTTGTACATCCCTCTGTGTGTCAATACTCCTTAGGGTTCTGCCATTTATTGTATATTTTGCACCTGCATTTGATCTTCCAAAATGCGTATTGCAGTGAGTTAAAAACATCTGGTAACCTGTTCCAAATTTCAACAATGAGAAGGATACAGTTTCCTATAAGACCTAATAACTTGCAAGATGTTGAATCTTTGAATAAAAAACTGTGGCTAACATTTAAAGAATGTGTGCATAAATGACAGCAATTATTCATTGCTGTCTGGCACAAAAATAAAACAGGAAATGTGGCTCAGCAATGACTTACAAAAGAAATTTGGGATAGCATTAAATCCAAAGAGAAGAGACATAAAATTGCCAGAAATAAACAGCAAACAAGGACTGGGAGCATTTTAGAATTTGACGAAAGAGGGAAAAACATTTGATTAAGAGGGGGAATAAATGTAAAACTGCAGGAAACAGAAAAATACTTGCCATAAAAATTTCTTTAAGTACGTGACAAGAAGATTAGTAAGAAGATTAGTGGGCGGCATGGTGGCACAGTGGTTAGCACTGCTGCCTTACAGCGCCAGAGACCCGGGTTCAATTCCTGCCTCAGGCGACTGACTGTGTGGAGTTTGCACATTCTCCCCGTGTCTGCGTGGGTTTCCTCCGGGTGCTCCGGTTTCCTCCCACAGTCCAAAGATGTGCAGGTCATGCACATGCTAAATTGCCTGTAGTGTTAGGTAAGGGGTAAATGTAGGGGTTTGGGTTGGTTGCGCTTCGGCGGGGTAGTGTGGACTTGTTGGACCGAAGGGCCTGTTTCCACACTGTAAGTAATCTAATCCAATCTAAAGACAGCTGTGCAGTCAGAAACAGGAACAACTAAAATGGAGAACAAAGAACAGGTGGAAGAATTGAACAAATACTTTGATTAGATTAGATTAGATTAGATAGCAACGTGCCAGTTGCTTGTAGTAAGTGAGTGAAGTGGAAAACCAGTGAAATGCCTTCCTGTCAAGCATTGGTAGCACTCTCTGAGAGAGGAAGTGCAGAGAGCAGTAACCACTGACCTGGAGAAGGCTGTTGCTGTTTAGTTTCACTGGACAAAACCTTCTCAGCTTGTTCTGTTGAAGAAACTCTTCTCACTGTTTATTCACTCTTCACAAGTTGCTGACAGATCAGAAAAAGGTATTCTGGCCAGAATGATAAGTTAATACAATAGTTAACTTACTTAGCTTAACTTACAGCTAACCAGGGATTTCTGCTTGCCTGCAAATCCACACAAACGAAACCTAGAAATAGATGGGATGATCAGAATACCAAGCCATAATCGCCTTTAGGAGATTTAACTTTCTGCAAGCACCCAAAACCATCACATTGTACCTGTGAGGATTCCACCCATTAACTGTGTTTCTTTCTACAGAAACGCTACCTGATATTTTGAATGTTTCCAGCATTTTCTGTTGACTGTTCCAATATCCTCCATGTTGGCCTTTTATTCACTCCTCAGTTTTTTGATCTTATCTAGAATTCTGTTCATATTTTATTTCTCAAACTTCCACAAGTACACATTTGGAATCAGTCATCCAATGCCTTAAATTTACAATTCTCATCTTTATAATTAAGTTTCTCTGTGCTATTACTCCTCTGCAGACCCATCTAGCACAGAAATCCATAAAAAAAACCTCTTTGTCCAACCAACTCCACTTTCTTGTTTATTCCTTGAATTCAGCCTGCCACTCAACCTGCCCATTCTTTACACATATTTCATTTAATTCCTCATCCAAATGATGAAAAGTAATGGTTTCAGAAGCCATTTTCTTCTGAATGCTGTTTGCTTTGCTAACGAAATGCAACTAGTGAGCTCAATCACAAAAAAGTTTTGTGCAATGTATTGATGTGAATGGCTACAATGTAAGAATGTAGGGTTTCAGCAGTACCAACTATTCAAAATTAAAGGTGTGAAAATATTGCAACTGTCTAAAAATGATTTTTTTAAAAAGTTTTCCTTTATCAGCATGTCATTGGAAAGGTTCACAATCTCCAGGGAAAAGAAGAGAAGAACAATGTTCTTGACAGATGAGAGTTGTCATTTTGAGTAAAATTCTTTTTAATGGTTAAAATTGTTAAATAATCTGCTAATCCTCAAAGAGTAATTATTATTCAACTTAATTGTTACTTTAAAATAACACAAAGTAATTCCTTCTAAAATAATTACTCCAAGATGCTAGTAGATGTTAAATGCTAAAATAAAATTGAATAATAGCCTCTGACTATTTTAGGTTTGAGCATGCATCAAACCTACTCAACTTTATTTTTAATGCCTCAGCCATTTTAGAAAGTTCAAACAGGACGATTGTCCCTCTGTTGAATTTTATGACACATTCGAGTTCAGTGCAACTGTCTGAGTGCCAAAGTTATTTTTCCAACTTTAAAATATTATTGAATTACCAAACTTCATTCAGTTTTAGCCTAATTAATAATATATTCATCTCAATTAAATGCATTTATATTGCCTGCAAAATTATGTTTCGTGCAGCAATATCAGGTTAATGTCAACCCTTTAAGTCCACACGTTAAAAAATCTTAAGTACAGAATACAAAAGCTGCATTTACACCATTGTATTATGGTGGTTTCTTTCAATTAAATTGTTTTTTTGTAAGGAACAAGACTAAATTGCATAGATACAGTTATCTGCACTCAGTGTGAACATTTGCATTCCTCTCAGTGCATGACAATCAGTCACAAATTGGTAAATTAATTTACTTTAATGACTTCAATTTCATATTTATACAACATTAACCAGGAACTCTGATTAGATTACTCATCTTACAATAATCTCAATTGCCTGGACATTGAGAGAAGAAAATTATAATTGCCAATTGCTCCTGTAATCATTCAAAAACATATTTTAATTAAAAGACAAAGATCATTTTGTGATTTTATTAATGCACTATCCAACCAGATTTTGACTAAAGATTTAAGTTAAAAATATTATTTCTTCTTTGGCTATAACAGTCCTAAATGAAATTAGTTTATGTGAGTTACAAGGTAAAAACAATGCTGGAAACCAGATTTTGGATTAGTGGTGCTGAAGAGCACAGCAGTTCAGGCCTGAATTGCTGTGCTCTTCCGGCACCACTAATCCAAAATGTGAGTTACAAGTCAGCTCTTAGCAAGTGTGTGAATGACACACAACTGTTACCGATGCAATATTCACTGCTAAATTTTAGAGGTTAAAAGAACTTGGTGGAACTTAAAGGGTTGGCAATTTTCCTTTGAGTCTAATGCTCTGGCGGAAAGACTTCTGAATTAAATAGGAGAGCTGCCCTCTTAAGCAAAGTAAATCTGAAAATCCAGACATAAAGATTTTGTGACATTTCTGAGTACAGGAGAATTCTCCTTGATCTTGCCCATGTTTATTCCTCAACTAATATAAGCAAAACAAAAAAAATGTCATCTGATCATTATCTCAGAACTGGGGAGGAACCTTGATATCTACAAATAATTGATTTCTTGATAAACCATGAAAATCATGAAAAAAGTCCCAAAAATTCCCATTTAATTAAACGTTTTACTAAATATAAATTTACTAAGCACTCAACTTAACTCAGCTTAACCTTTCAAGAAACATTCATTTCCCTGTCTGCTAAATAATTGTTATTAAGAAGTTTCACCAATCGATGATCACAGAAATTAAAAAATAATTTGGTGCGATCGAATTTGCCAAAGCTGGGAACGACATCCAGGATCTGACCTTGCAAGTAATTTCTATAGTAATAATTCAGCCACTATTTCTACTGAGGAACCTAATCAACTTCTGGTCCCCATTATCAGTTTTTCTCCTTCATTGGCTTACCATTATCCATCCCTTTATTTGCGTACTGTTTGTCCTCTCACTCCTTTACCACTCCCCTCCGCATTTTCAGCATATATGTCACCTTCTCCTAGCTACAGTTAGTTCTGATGAAGGATGACAGGACACAAACTGTTAACTCGGCTTTCTCTCTATGGTTGCTGCTGAGTTTCTCCAGCAATGTTTGTTTTTTACTTCCAGCCATATCTCACTCAAATCATATTGCATAGAATGTAAACTTACTCAGTGGAGAAAAGTTGTATTTTACTGTGAAGTGCTCAGTTTTGAGCTGTAAAATATATTTTTGAGAAAAATGTACTGAAGAGTTGTTAGCACGAAGCACACAAGCAATAAACACTTGCCAGCAATCATTCCAGTTATATTGATTTTGATGTCTCAATACAAGTTATTTGAATATCTTTAAATTTAAAACCACATTACTCCTAGTTGCAGTTTAACCCAGGAACAGTGTAAAAGGGCAACATTATGATTGGAAAATGTTTCTTTTCCTATAGGACTAATTGTCAGGAGTTTGACTTTAATGTAGAGTCACAGGAAAGATTGGATCTTATAGATGTTCTTTTTATGAGGTTAACAGAGCATTTTCTCAGCAATTAGCTCAAAATACATGTTCATCCATCTCAAAACAATCAGGAACTGCTTACATTTCTACTGACTATTTAATCAGCTAAATAGTCCATTTTATGATAAAGAGCATGAAAAGCAGCTAGTGCACAATAAGACATCTCACTCAGCTTTCTTCCTGGAAAAAAGGTAAAATGCAAATCTCTCCATTGCAGAGTGACATTCAAATCTGCACAACTGGATAAGGTTGTTGTAATTCCACCAACTTTTAATCATTATATTCTGGCAGAGATGATTCCTGAAGAAGGGCTCATGCCCGAAACGTCGATTCTCCTGCTCCTTGGATGCTGCCTGACCTGCTACGCTTTTCCAGCAACACATTTTCAGCTCTGATCGCCAGCATCTGCAGTCCTCATTTTCTCCTCGATGTTTCAATAACAGCCTACATATTGCAGATTGAACATTCAATTCAGTTCTCTTAAGAAGTGGTTCATGGGCAAGGACAAACATATCTCCACAAGAAAGCTGTCAATGAATTTGTTTTATCAACAATTTTCTCTTACCTGATGTAATCCACTTAACTACACCTAAAATCAGTTAATTTGATTCATTTTTATGCCAGTTTCCCTTCACTATCTTCTATTCTCAGTTGGCCATCCCATTAACTGCCATTCTATCTGATTCAGGAGATCTGGAGAAACCTTATTAAGAAAAACATTTCTGCAATATCTTCAAAACAGACATTAAATATTAGTGTGTGGTTCCAACAGTGCAAAATTCTGCTTGTTTGCTCTTTCTTAACAAAAATCATTTTTTCTCATAAAATAACTAGCCAGAGTTTGCAGAATCTTTCCTTTTTGATGTAGAGTAACTTATTCCTGACTGCTTCTAATTCAATTGCACCTTTCAGAACCTCCTTAGAAAGTCCACTAATGTCTCATTCGTATTTTCCATCACACACTTCTACAAATTTCCAGTATAGCTTCCCCGTCTAATGCTCTCTTCTTCTCTATCAAACTGTCTATCAGTGAAATTCTAGAATATTCCAATGCCATTGTAACTTCCTGCTTCACCTAAAAATTACTCAACATCCAATTAACTATAATCTTAGAATACTGCTTCTTAGTTTCTCAAACTGCAATCCAACTTTACCTCAACTCCAGTGCATCCCACTTCTAACACAGTTAGATTTTGGGGGTTCAAGACCACAATTTTCTACATATAGGCAGTTGACCATTTAAGCAGTTTTCAGATAACTTACAAAGTTAATCAGTAGTTTAAATATGATACATTAGTTAATTAGACCGAGGAGTAAACAATCGCTGACAATTGAATAGTTCACCTTTACCAGAAAATGAACATTCATTTGGTATTGAGTGTGTCAATCTCATTAAAGTTGCAAAAGCAGTAATCTGCTCTCAAGCTGGTATACCTTTTCCTGGGTCTTCCCTCAATCTTTTCCCATTCATCTTCCAACTGAAGAAGACAACTTGCTGATGAGAACAGACATCTATAATGATGCCTGATGAGAACTGTCCTCTGACCCTGAGAACTTAACAGATAAGGCCTATTTTCATGGACTAGTAATCACTGGACAGACTCCCAGGACTGACAGTGGCACACCCCAAAAAGACTTTGAGAGACAAACTGATGAATGAATAGACCCTGTTCGAGGACGCATAGCTTTAAATTGAGGGGTGATAGATATAGGACAGACGTCAGAGGTAGTTTCTTTACTCAGAGAGTAGTAAGGGTGTGGAATGCTTTGCCTGCAATGGTAGTAGATTCGCCAACTTTAAGTACATTTAAGTCGTCATTGGACAAGCATATGGACGTACATGGAATAGTGTAGGTTAGATGGGCTTCAGATTGGTATGACAGGGCGGCGCAACATCGAGGGCCGAAGGGCCTGTACTGTGCTGTAATGTTCTATAGACCCCTGATTGGTGTCTGTGCAGTTCCCGATTGACATACATGACTTGCCAAACTGATCAATCTCCCATTTGAAACCAGTAACCCAATGACCGTTGGGCAACTACTCACAATGTCAAAATGATCATTGTCCCCTTCCCTAACTTCACTGTCACTCTTTTAAAACTGCACAGTATCTCAGAAGCTGCATTGATAATTGGGTACATTTAGTGCATAGAGTTCTTTAACATCGTAACCTTGGTGATCCTAGTAATTAAGTTTAAATAAATAGTAAAGTAAGCCTAGTCACTGCTGTAACAATAAGGGAAATCACATGCTACACAGGAAATACAAGAGAAACTCAGTTTTATAGGGACATCAATTTCTAACACTTGCCCTCCCGTCAACCTTATTAACTTTCATATTTTTCACATATCCAGCCAAGCCATTTATTTAACTGTTTATCTCTGCACTTTATCACCTGAGCCCCAGGCATGCTGTATAGTCATGCCAGACATGGCATTGCATTGTTCCCTCATTAAAGCAGGGTGGTGCTGACCGTCAATAACCCTGCTGTCTCCCACACTAATCCTTTCTCTCCCATGCTTTGTCATTTTGTCCTGTTATATATTTAGTTACCATCTTCCACAAGATATGCCCCTCTACATCCCAGCATGTTGCTCTAATCTCCACAATTAGGTTCCCCAGATTTCCGACCACAGTATTGGTCCCTGATAAATTCCTTTGACTTCCATTGGACAGATTCCTAGGACTGACCATGGCCTACCTCACTGGCAGATTTTGAGAGACAGCCCCAACAATGAATGAACAGATCCCTGATTGATATCTGTGCAGTTCCCCAACTAACATACTGCAACTTGCCAACTTGGTTAAACTAAAAGTACAGGATTGACCACAGCACACTTTCTGGATTGCAGAGATAGGGACCAACTGATCCTGACCACCCCATGTAGCTGTCAGATCATGCCCAGCCCCTTAATGATATCAGATGCAGCCCTTGAAATGTAGTGTGAGGATCCCCTGACTGATCCCCTGTCATCCTTGGCTTGACTGAGGACGACTCCCATTAGATTTTGAGACATGGCCATTTGGTCAAATCTACCATATACGTTACTAGCACGTGGTGTCGGTGTGAGATTGTGTGATGTGTGATGCCATATTGCAAAATGTCCACCCAGTTGACTGATTATTGCTAAAAATGATGACTAGCTGCCTGGCTTTGTGTCTATGTTAAAAAGCAAGGCAAGAGAGAAGGTACTGTGAGCCTATTAGCTCTAGATGAGGGGGCAATGTGCAAACAGCAAGGCAAAGCAGAGATGCTGAGAGATCTAAGTATGTTCAAATGCTAAGAGAGCAAGTGAGGAGGCCTGAAATGTATCCTGGTTGAATCCATAAGATGGGTCCTGTTACCAGAGTGCAAAGTGTCCTGGCAGCAGCATTACAAGGAATTGATTCGGTAAAGTGAGGCATTGTCGAGCAGAACGTTATTGTAAGTGAATTGGAGATGTGTCATGGTCATGTAATGTGCCAACCTCCATGGATGGAGAATGTGTGTTGTCAAAAAAGTATGCCCAGAGACCTTGTTGACTGTTGTCCATATGGAGGCCTGGAGGAGCAAACGACAAGCTAGAGTTGCTAGGCGTCAATCTGACTTACATGTCAGGAATGGACACCGTCTAATTTCCCTCTGACACATGGGAGAATAGGAAAGTGGATATCAATGCAGTGCGGTTACCAACTAATGTCACACAAATGCATATGGTTGGGTCTCTCGCTGCTCACAAGTAAGATTCCCAACTTGCCATTGAAAACGTAGTTGCAAAACTGGACTTTTTTCTTAATGTTGAGAATCTCACTTCTGCCAACTGGTTGCCATTGCCCACATTATTAGGGCTAGGGAGATTCTGCTGTTAGATCTGCTGTTATGCCTGTTGCTTGCCTAATATGTCCCAAGAACCTATTAGTATATTTTGAGAACTCACTTTTCTTGTTCAATCTTTGTTCAGCTTCCCACAAAATGTTTGGAACTGCTTTTACCCTTTCATCATATTCACTTACAGTTTAACTTTGAAGTAGAATATCACACGTGTGACAGAAATACACCTTCCAATCTCTCCAATATATTTGTCATTGTCCTTTGAAATATGTAAGGTGCAGAGTGATGGCAAAGATAAATGGTTAAAGCAACACCATTCAAATGATGTAAGAAATATTAAGTAGTTTTGACTCTTCACCCAATTATAATGGACAAAGTCCTCTAATAGCAGACTTAAGTGGAAATTGCTGTTCTTTGAGTTTCATCAAACTTTCATCCACGGATTTTCCAGAACGGACTTTTCACTGTAAGGTTTTACTTAGTTAAGCAAGGCCTACACAAATGCTTATTGAATTTCAGCTTTGGAACTGGTACCATTCCAGACACCAATTCATCAGTTTGGTTACTGTTGTAACCTTGGAATCTCACATTTCAGCCTTTCTAAAAGTGGGTGCAAGCCTTTTTGTGGTATGAATAAGCAAATTAGCCTGGCATGTGCACCAATTGTTATATGATATACTCTCTTTAGCTTCCACAGGTCACAGAATAATTTTAGAATGTCAATTTGAATCTATCTTTTTCTTTGCTGTCAACTTCATCAATCTTGAAAAATAACTTCCAGATCAGTACCTTTCTGTTCAGTGAAGAATGTACTTTAGTTCTAAGTAACAGTTAAAGTCTTGAAGATTATTCTATATGTTGTAGTTATTTTTAAACCAACTTACTCAGATATTTTATAACATACACCCACAGCAGGTCAAATCTGAGCCAGGATCTTCTGGACCAGAGATAAGTACACTACTGTTGCAAGTACATTCTTCCTTAACAATGGAGTCCAAACTGCACATAGCACTCCGGGTGTGGTCTCATCAAAACCCTGTAGAATTGTAGCAAGCCTTCCTTATTCTTGTACACCTATTCCCTTGCAGTAAATCCAGCATGTCGTTTGCCTTCTTAATTATAATAAATACTTTTCAATATATAAAGCTGATTGCAACAATAGAGAGAAAAATAAAATGTCATCTACAAGTTAAAATAGATTTCTCTGAAATGGTTCAGTCCATCTATTACCATCAAATCAGTATTTTGAATTGTTTTGAAGCAATCTCAATTATTTTTGTCCTCTTCTTAAAGGGCATGCCAAATTACCTCCTACTCTTAAAATAAAAAGCAAGCAGACAAGCTGCATCAAGATTTCAAATTTTTCTGATTTGATTTATTATTGTCACATGTACCTAGGTACAGTGAAAAGTTTTGTTTTGTGTGCAGTACCAGCAGAATATACCATACACAGTGCATAAGGGTAAGAATACAGTGAGGAATACAATGTTACACCTGCAGAGAAGGTGCTCAAAGTGTGAGATCAACGTTAAATTTAAAATTTGAGAGGCCCATTCAGAAGTCTAATAACAGCAGGAAAGTATATGTGTTTAAGCTTTTTTATCTTCTGCCTAATGGAAGAGGTTGGAAGAGATTATAATCAGGGTCAGAGGGGTCTTTGATTATGTGAGCTGCTTTCCAAAGGCAGTGAGAAGTATAGATGGAGTCAGTGGATGGAAGGTTGGCTGGTGTGATGGACCGGGCTGTGTTCACAATTTTCTGTCATTTCTTATGGTCTTGGGCAGAGCAGTTGCCATACCAAGCCATGATGCATTTGGATAGAATGCTTTCTATAGTGCATCAATAAAATTCCGTAAGAGTCTTTACAGACACAATAATGATGACAACCAATGTCTCTATTTGCATCATGACCAGAAAACTTAGGCCACTATGTTTAAGCCTTAGCCAATGCTGTTCTGATTTGCTTTTCAAGTATTTTTGGAAAGTATCTTATCTGAAACCTACACCTTTTAACAGCCCAGCATGCATTACCCTCAGTGCTCTGCATTCTGGCATTCATTTCTGTATCTATCTCCAATTTCAAATGCATCCTCAAAAGCCATCTTTTCAAGCAAACTTCCCATACTTTCCAAATCCTGTTCTGTCTACTCTTTGGGAAGTGCCTTTGGATGGTTTACATCTTGAAAGTCAGTATATGAGAACACATTGGTGCTGCTGATTACGATTGAAAGATCAAAAGTGGAAAATAAAGTAATGTGAAATTATCAAATAAGGTATCGATGTATTCACACACTATATTGTTGGCCAACTACTTAATTTTACAGGTAGAAAATCAATTTACAAATTACATTACAGTATTGGTGATTATACTTAGTTTTGTGCCATACATTAAATCAACTTAAAACTACCTTTATGTGGACATTAGCATTTTATAATATAGATTCACACGAAGATATGCGAACAAGGCACTTTTTCACAGTTCACTACCCTTTCCTTAAAAAATAATATTTGCCTATTATTCTTGTAGGAATTAAGTCTTTGAAATCAGCAAAGGAAGTGGAAAAAGAAAATCAGGCCAAGAAGTACAAAACCGCTTCTCGTGCAGTGCAAACTTGTGAAACTAGATGCCTCTGTGTAAGTTGCTTTAATTATTCCAGTATGTGATATGGTTTAAGCTGTGTAAAGATTACTGGAAAACATTGTTCCACATCCTTATATTCAGAGTCATACTTAGAGTGTTTTAACCTTGCAATCCCTGGAGTCTCTCACGAGAAGCCATTCAAAAGAACATTAGCTCCACCTGTAGGGAACTGAAAGAAAAATTGAAATGTTTTATTTCTTCTGAAAAGATTAGTTATTTATGATTTACTAGCAATATTTTAGACTTGGGCAGCTTTTCTAAAGTTATAAACAGGCTCATTGAGCTTTACAGGTGAATACGAATAAGGACATTAGGAAAGGGACCAAAAGCATGACAAAAAGGTCAATTCAGAGTCATAGCCATACAGTCATACAACACAGAAACAGACCTTTTGGTCCAACTCATCTATGCCGACCATGTGTCTCAAACTGTACACGTGCATTTGTCTGTGTTTTCCTCATATCCCTCTAAATCTTTTCTATGTATGTATCTGTCCAAATATCTTTTAAATGTTGTAATTATATTCGTCTTTATCACTTCCTCTGGCAGCTCATTCTATATATGCACCACCCTGTCTCACCTTAAACTTATGCCTTCTAGTTTTGGACTGCCCTACCCAGGGGAAAAGACCTTGGTTATTAACCTTGTCTTTGGAAGGAAAGGACTGAAGTCATGATGTCATTACAAAACTCCTCACATTCAACAAAGTAATTTTAAACCCTCTTTCCATCTCTCTTTACTAGTATCCTTCTTAAAATTGACTCCATTAGTCTCCATTTTTTAGCTGTCTTTCTTTTTTGCAAACTTATCCCTCTACACATGTGTATTCTGACACTAAGGTGTTTGAAATAAATACACATTCTGTTGCAACCACTGTTGTCAGTTAGAGATATGCAACAGATAATTTGGACATGGCAATACATGTAGCATAATCTTTATGTTAGTCTTTATTGTCAAATAAATGTTTGCGATGACACAGGGAGAAGTTTTGTGATTGTTGACAGGTGCCATAAAATCTTTCTTACGAGAGTAGACAATCCCACAGCTTAACATTTCATCCAAAAGTTCAACATTCCCTCTCTAATAAACTGTTAGTACCAACGTAGATGACATGCTTAGATCTGTGGAATGGGGCTAGAGTTCATTACCTCTAAACGAGTTGACTTCACCCACACAGAAACACAAACAGATCTTACAATTTTCACAAGTCTTAGTTGTTTACCTGATCTTTGCTTTTCTCTGTCCCTTTGTTTTTATTGTCCAAAACATTTTCCATTCCCCCACTGCCTTTTTTTAAACAGGTAGAAGGCATCGGAGAGAATGGAGCCAAATTGCATTTGGAGTGGGATGGGCCCTTTTATGTCTTACATTCTCACTTTCCAAGCTTCTAAAACACCCCATTAAAGTGAATGTATAAATTTAGTTTTATTTCTTTAAATTTTGTATTTTGTTTCTGTACCAATGATGTGATGTCCTCTATGCTGTGGATACCAAAGACATTATGGATGACTGCTTTGCAAAGCATAAACTTACAGTCCATAATTATAACCCTGAGCAACCTGCCACTTGCTACTTTAATTCTCCACCTGGCTCCCACTTATAGCTTTCTGTTCTTAGTTGACAGTGTTCCAGTGAAGCTCACCTTAAGTTTGAGGTACATCATCTTTCTGCTGGGCACTTTGCAGCTTTATGGACTCAACATGAGTTCAATAGCTTGAAATAAAAACAAAATAGGCCCAGAATTTATGTGTCTTTTTGTTATTTTTAATCATTTGTTTGTTTCTTAACCCATTTACTTTGTGTTCAGTTGGCTTCATTCCTTCCATTTGCACACCATCTGCACATTTCTTTTATTTCTTTACTCGTCCGAATACCACTGCCTTTTGCTTTGCAGCAGGAAATCTTGTGTCATATAATCAATTCTGTATTATATCCCATCACCATTCCTTCTAGGTTTTTTTCTCAATCTCACCCCTTTCTTTGCTCAAAACCTATACATTTTTAACTTTTCTGATTAAACATCACATACCTAAAATATTAGCACTTTTTTTTGTCTGGAGAGGTTCTGTCTTATCTGTTGAGCACCTCCTACATTTTCTGTTTTTATCACAAATTTCCAAGATCTACAATATTCTGCTTTGATATTTGGATATGGCTTGTGGGATGAGCACTGCCCTCAGTAATTCTTTCCTTATAGCCTTTCCCTGTGATGCTTGCTTCAACCATTCATCAACTCCCACTCCCGTACTGTGCCCTATTGCCTCACCGGCCCACGATTTTCCCACCACCTTTCCACTCACATCCCTACCTCCTTCTCTTTGAATGATTAATTTGTACTCTCCACTTCCACTTCTTCATTTTCAGCCTCTTTAGGCTTAAATATTTCATTTTCTCTTCCCCATTCTCATGCTTTCCCCAAGGATGGACCAACAAGCTAGAGGACCCCATTTCTCAACTAGTTTAATTCCTTCCTGGTTTCTTTCTGAGTAAAACTCTTTATTTAATCCTTTGTGTCTTGTGTCCTTTTCCTTACCTCTTTCAAAAGAATTGGAAATTTGAATCCCTCACACATGTAACTAATTATCATCGATTGCTTCTGGTAACAAAACATGCTGCGATAATTAATTGGAATCAAAATTCAACTTAATGTTGATGGTGGTGAGGCAGTATTTAAAAATACTTTCTCAACATTCTTTCTCATTGTCTTAAGCTTAAGATAACCTTAAAGTTTATAGAAAACATAAACTATAAATTGTTCATAATCCAAATTCTGCTCCTCCCATATGCAAGCACTTTAAAAACCAAGCTCAGTAGAATGTTACCTCATTTGGGTTTTTTGAAATTTGTCCTGTTATTTTTAGGTTATTTAAAACAAGTGTTAGGAGATAAGGAAAAATATCCTGTAAGCACAGCTGACCAAACAGTCCTGATACATCCTGAGAAATCAGATACATTGCACATGCTTAGACTGAGAAATCCAAATTCAGCTCGAAGATTGAGTAGTTTTAAGTATAGCCTTGCTGTAAATGTACAGTAGTGAGTAAAGTGGGTTCTTTATTGATATATGTCTCTGAAGTCATAAGTATTAAGTTAGCCTGGAGCAGTATTTTGTAGAGGAATAAGAAGGTGCTATTTCCTGGGTCTGTGGATTGAAAGAAGCAAAATGGCCTTTAGTGAAGTAATATGCTCTTCATGTTGGATGTGCGAGTTTAGGGAGGGTTTAGTGTGTTACTGAGGATTATATCTGCAACAAATGCCATTGGTTGTGAATCCTATCAGATCGAATGGATTAGTTGGAGTGACAGTTAGAGGCAATTAGGAGTTTACAGGAGCTGGGGGTGTGATGGATGGCAGTTATAGGAAGGGAAAAAAGTCGCAGATACAGTCACATAGATGGGTTAACTCCAGGAAAGGTAGGAGAGGTAGACAGGTAGTGCAAAAGTCTTCTGTGGCTATCCTCATTTCCAACAAATATGCTGTTTTAGAAAATGTAGGGGGTGATGGATTCTCAGGGGAGTGTATCACCGACAGCCAAGTTTCTGAGACAGGCTGTAACGCAATGAGGGGTATGTCATGTTCCAAGACATCGATTGTTTTAGGGGACTCTCTAGTCAAAGACATAGACAGACGTTTCTGCACCCAGCAGTGAAAAATCAGAATGGTGTGTTGCCTCCCTGGTGCCAGGATGAAGGATGTCTCAGCGAGGGTACAGGATGTTCTCAAAGGGGAGAGGGGCCAGCAAGTGGTCATTGTACACATTGGTATCAATAACAGAGGAAGGGAAAAGGATGCGAATCTGAAGAGAGAATATAGAAAGTTTGGCAAGAATTTGGAAAGGAGGTCCTCGAGAGTCAGAATATCTGAATTACTCCCGGTGCAACAAGCTAGTGAGGGTAGGAATAGGAGGATAGAGCAGATGAATGCATGGCTGAGGACCTGGTGTATGGGAGAAGGATTCACATTTTTGGATCATTGAAATCTCTTCTGGGGTAGAAGTGACCTGTACAAGAAGGACGGATTGCACCTGAATTGGAAGGGGACTAATAAACTGGCAGGGAGATTTGCTAGAGCTGCTCAGGACGATTTAAACCAGCAAGGTGGGAGAGATCCAGGGAGATAGTGAGGAAAGAGATCAATCTGAGACTGGTACAGTTGAAAAAAGAAGCAATTCAGGTAGTAAGGGCAGCCAGGGACAAAGCAGAGAACAAAGTAGGACTGATAAATTAAACTGCACTTATTTCAATGCAAGGGGCCTAACAGGTAAGGCAGATGAACTCAGGGCATGGTTAAGAACATGGGACTGAGATATCATAGCAATTACAGGGATGTGGCTCAGGGATGGACAGAACTGGCAGCTTAATGTTGCAGGATACAAATGCTGCAGGAAGGACAGAAAGGGAGGCAAGAGAGGAGGGGGAGTGGTGTTTTTAAAAAAGGATAGCGTTACAACTGTACTGAGGGAGGATATTCCCACAAATACATCCAGTTCCATCCATGGATGGACCTGAGAAATAAGAAAGGGATGATCACCTTGTTGGGATTGTATTAAAGACCCCTTAATAGTCAGCCCCTAATAGTGAGAAACAAATTTGTAAGAGGATTTCAGTTATCTGTAAGAATAATATGGTGGTTATGGTAGGGGATTTTAACTTTCCAAACATAGACTGGGACTGCCATGGTGTTAAGGGTTTAGATGCAGAGGAATTTGTTCAGAGTGTACAAGACAATTTTCTGATTCAGTATGTGGATGAACCTACTAGAGAAGGTGCAAAACCTGACCTACTCTTGGGAAATAAGGCAGGGCAGGTGACTGAGGTGTCAGTGGGGGAGCACTTTGGGGTCAACGACCAGAATTCTGAGTTTTAAAATAATGATGGAAAAGAATAAACCAAATCTAAAAGTTGAAGTTCTAAATTGGAGGAAGGCTAATTTTGATGGTATTATGCATGAACTTTCAAAAGCTGACTGGGGGCAGATGTTTGCAGGTAAATGGATGGCTGGAAAATGGGAAATGAGATAACGAGAGTCCAGAGACAGTATATTCTTGTTAGAGTGAAAGGAAAGGCTGGTAGGTGTAGGGAATGCTGGTCGGGAATGCTCAATTTGGTTAAGGTTTGGAGGTTTTGGTTAAGAAAAAGATGAAAGCATATGTCAGTATAAAGTTAAAAATCACAATACACCAGGTTATAGTCCAACAGGTTTAATTGGAAGCACACTAGCTTTCGGAGCGACGCTCCTTCATCAGGTGATTGTGGAGGGCTCGATCGTAACACAGAATTTATAGCAAAAATTTACAGTGTGATGTAACTGAAATTATACATTGAAAAATTGATTGTCTGTTAAGCCTTTCATCTGTTAGAATACAGTGATAGTTTCACTTCTTTCATGTGTAAATCACAAAACCCTTTTTTTTTAAAGTTGCATTCTCGGGTTAGCTGTTAACAATGGTGATAGCTAGACAATATGTTGAAGGTGTTAACCCCCTGTGTTCTCTATCTATGACCTGATGTTTAGATTGATTCTAATCTAAAAAGTGAGATAACAGAGTTTTACATAAATTCATGCAGTTTTTGAGCTCCGAGTTCTACATGAATGTATGTAGTTTTTGAGCAAAGTGCAATGTAACTCTGCAAGTACAAATTCACCCCACAACATATATGTGTGCAAGTGGGTCTTTGTCTGTCTGTGTGTGTGTGTGTGTCTGGGGTGGGGGTTGTGAGTGTGAGAAATTGTGTGTGTGTGTGTGTGTGTAGTGAGTGCCTTAAGTCTGTGAGGGGGTGCATGTGTGGGAGAGTGTGTGTCTATAAGGGTGTGTGTGGGTGTCTGTGTGCGCGTCTGTGTGTACCTGTGTCCGTGTGTATGTGAGACTGTGTGTGTGTAGGAATATCTGTGTGTGTGTGTATAGTGCAATGGTGATCACCTGTAATGTGACATGAACCCAAGATCCCAGTTGAGGCCCTCCCTATGGGTACCGAACTTAGCTATCACCTCTGCTCGGCCACTTTCCTTTGCTGCCTGTCCCGAACTCCACCTTGGAGGATGGTCACCCGAAGATCCGAGGCTGAATGTCCTGGACCACTGAAGTGTTCGCCAACTGGGAGGGAACCCTCCTGTCTGTTGATTGTTGTGTGGTGCCCATTCATCCGTTGTCGTAGCCTTTGCTCGGTTTCCCCAATGTACCATTCCTCTGGGCATCCTTGCCTGCAACGTATAAGATAGACAACGTTGGCTGAGTCACATGAGTACCTGCCATGTACAAGGTGGGAGGTGTTCCCACGCGTAATGGTGGTATCTATGTTCACAATCTGACACGTCTTGTAGTGTCCACTGTGACAGGGTTGTATGGAGTTGTCCTGAGAGCCGGGCAGTTTGCTACGAACAATGATCTGTTTGAGGTTTGGCGGTTGTTTAAAGGCAAGTAGTGGAGGTGTGGGGAAGGTCTTGGTGAGGTGCTCATCCTCATTGATAATGTGTTGCAGGTCACATGGCATATTTATTCAGCCCCTGGGAAGTACTGAACAACGAAGGGTACCCTGTCAGTTGCAGCACGTGTCTGTCTCCTGAGGACTGTAATGACCTCCTCAGGAGACAGACACATGCATACATTCATGTAGAACTCTGAGCTCAAAAACTGCATGAACTTATGTAAAACTCTGTTATCTCACTTTTTAGATTAGAATCAATCTAAACATCAGGTCATAGACAAAGAACACAGAGGGCTAACACCTTCAACATATTGTCTAGCTATCACCATTGTTAACAGCTAACCCGAGAATGCAACTTTAAAAAAAGGGTTTTGTGATTTACACATGAAAGAAGTGAAACTATCACTGTATTCTAACAGATGAAAGGCTTAACAGACAATCAATTTTTCAATGTATAATTTCAGTTACATCACACTGCAAATTTTTGCTATAAATTCTGTGTTACGATCGAGCCCTCCACAATCACCTGATGAAGGAGCGTCGCTCCGAAAGCTAGTGTGCTTCCAATTAAACCTGTTGGACTATAACCTGGTGTTGTGTGATTTTTAACTTTGTACACCCGAGTCCAACACCGGCATCTCCAAATTATGTCAGTATAGACAGGATAGATCGAGAGAATCCTTAGAAAAGTAGAAAGACAGTGGGAGTTTACTTCAGAAGTAAATCAGGAAGGCAAAAAGGGGACATGAGATAGCTTTGGCAAATAGTGTTTTGGAGAATCTAAAGGAGCTTTACATATACACTAGGGACAAAAGGGTAACTAGGGAGAAAATAGGGCCCCTCAAAGATCAGCAAGGTGGCCTTTGTGTGGAGCCACAGAAGACAGGAGTATACTAAACAAGTACTTTGCGTCAGTATTTACTCTGGAGAAGGAAATGGAAGATATAGAATGTAGGGAGATAGATGGTGACGTCTTGAAAAGTGTCCATATTTCAGAGGAGGAAATGCTGGATGTCTTGAAACACATAAAGGTGGATAAATTCCCAGGACCTGATCAGGTGTACCCTAGAACTCTGTGGGAAGCTAGGCAGGTGATTGCTGGGCCCCTTGTTGGGATATTTGTATCATCCATTGTCACAGGTGAGGTGCTGGAAGACTGGAGGTTGGCTAACATGGTGCCACTGTTTAAGAAGGGTGGTAAGGACAAACCAGGGAACTATAGACCAGTGAGCTTGATGTTGGTGGGAATCCTGAGGGACAGGATTTACACATATTTGGAAAGGCAAGGACTGTTTATGAATAGTCAACATGGCTTTGTGCATGGGAAATCATGTCTCACGAACTTGATTAAGTTTTTTGAAGAAGTAACAAAGAGGATTGATGAGGGCAGAGCAGTGGAGGTGATCTATATGGACTTCAGTAAGGCGTTCGACAAGATTCCCTATGGGAGACTGGTTAACAAAGCTAGATCTCATGGAATACAGGGAGAACAAACCATTTGGATATTAAACTGGCTCAAAGGTAGAAGACAGAGGGTGGTGGTGGTGGAGCGTTGTTTTTCATACTAGAGGCCTATGACCAGTGCAGTGTCACAAGGATCGGTGTTGGGTCCATTACATTTTGTTATTTCTATAAATGATTTGGATGCAAACATAGGACGTATAGTTAGTAAGTTTGCAGATGACACTAAAATTGGAGGTGTAATGGACAGCAAAGAAGGTTACGTCGGATTACAACAGGATCTTGATCAGATGGGCCAATGGACTGAGGAGTGGCAGATGGAAATTAATTTAAATAAATGTGAGGTGTTGCATTTTGGGCAAGCCAATCTTAGCAAGACTTATACACTTAATGGTAAGGTTCTAGGGAGTGTTGCCGAACAAAGAGACCTTGGAGTGCAGGTTCATAGCTCTTTGAAAGTAGAGTCACAGGTAGGTAGGACAGTGAAGAAGGCATTTGGCATGCTTTCCTTTATTGGACAGACCATTGAATACAGGAGTTGGGAGGTCATGTTGTGGCTGTACAGAACATTGGTTAGTCCACTTGTGGAATATTGCGTGCAGTTCTGGTCTCCTCCCTATTGGAAGGATGTTGTGAAACTTGAAAGGGTTCAGAAAAGATTTACAAGGATCTTTCCTGGGCTGGAAGATTTGAGCTATAGGGAGAGGTTGAAAAGGCTGGGGGTGTTTTCCCTGGAGCATTGGATGCTGAGGAGTGACCTTATAGAGGTTTACAAAATCATAAGGGGCATGGATAGGGTAAAGAGACAAGGTCTCTTTCCTGGGGTGGGGAGTCCAGAACTAGAGGACATAAGTTTAGGGTGAGAGGGGAAAGATATAAAAGAGAGCTAAGGGGCAACTTTTTCACAGAGAGGGTGGTGCGATTTTGGAATGAGCTGCTAGATGATGTGGTGGAGGGTGGTCCAATTGGAACATTTAAAAGGCATTTGGATGGGTATATGAATAGGAAGGGTTTGGAGGGATATGGGCCGGGTGGTGGCAAGAGAGATTAGATTAGGTTGGGATATCTGGTCGGCATGAACGAGTTGGAGTGAAGGGTCTGTTTCCGTGCTGAACATCTCTATGACTCTATGAGTTACAATTTTCAGTATAATATGCAAATTCAGGTGTTTGGGGAGGACTGACAAATGAGACTTTGAAAGAAAAAGACACCAGAAACAGTACAGAGGATAAATGTAATTATGTTTGCCTGAAATATGCATGTATTTCATTTTGATTAAATTTATTACTTTGAATATTAGAAATTTCACCTGAAGAAAGAAACTTGAAAATCCTTTTCAGAAAGCATTTTAGGTGACTTATGGAAGCCAGGTGATGAAGCTACAGTCAGTTTAATATGCTCCAATATTAATTAACTTCCATTGTACACCACATTTTGATGCTGTAAGCAATGAAAACATCAAATTATCATGTGTTATTAATGAAAAGGTTCCAAAACCAGTCATATGATGAAAAATGTTAAATTTACAATAGTAAGCTGTATGTTGTAATAACGAAAGAGTTGAATAAGTCTTTTCTACAAGCCCTGCCTTTCACCTTCCTGATTACTAAAACAAGTATTCTCTTCAGGTCAAAAGTTATTGGGCAAGGGTTAATAGGATCACACTACATCAAGAAATTTTGATTCTTGTTCTAAAAATCTTTTCTTATTTTTGCATAATCTGCATTTGATTTGTTATTTGTACTTAAATAGGAAAACTTACAGTAACATGGAAGCGAAATATCTTTGGTTGTTGTGTAGGAGTCTCTCTGCAGTACAGATGAGATGCGAGAGAAATAAAAATAAAGCACGACAGTACCACCAATAAAGAGATCATAATTACATCATGACTGACTTACAGAGACAGCTTTCATTCTCAAGATGAACATAGAAATTTTTAATGGGGGAGTAAATTGGCAAAAGTGTGACAGTAGGAAGTAAGCTTTTATCAACTGGGGGGAAACAAGTTATGAGAGGCATAGACAGGGTGGATCATGAGAATCTTTTCCCCATAGCAGATGTGTGTAGGCCAGAGAGCACAGGTTTAAGGTGAGGGGTAAGTGGTTTAGAGGAGATCTGAGGAAAAATATTCACCCAGAGGACAGTAGAAATATGGAATGCACTGCCTGAGAAGTTGGTGGAGGCAGGTACGCTCACAACTTTTAAACAGAATGTGGATGAGTGCTTAAAATGTCAGGGCGTTGCAGGCTATGGACCAAGTGCAGCTAAATGGGATTAGTGTGGATTGGTGCTTGTTGGTCAGCATAGGCATGGTGCACAGAAGTGCCTGTTTCAATGCTGACTCTAGCATAGTTATATGTAAAGTTTTATATTTTTTGTGCATACTGCATCTGTCATAATCACACTTTAAAGTATGCATATCACAATTGTTCTTGTTTGTTTCAAATAGCAGAAACAGAAATAAATTCTAAACTATTAACAGGCAGCATTGCAATTAGCCCTGATTTGACCGGAGGATGGTACAGAAAGGAAAGTATGGAAGGAACTTTACCAAAATAACCTATTTGGAGAAAAGGAGTCGGGTGTGCATAGTGTAACCTGACTGTTTTATGAACAGGCTTTGCCTTGGATTCTTCAAATTAGCCATAGCATCAATATTCTGTATCTAAACTTTCCAACCCAAGTGTTAGCATGAAGATGATCCACAATCTGACAAATGAATAGATTTCACTTAAAGTGTCAAGGTCAGAGTGGCAGAATTTTACAATGATTTCTGAGGTGTCAGCAACCAATGAAATGGTAAGGAGACATTAGGAGACCCATTCCTCTACCTCCACCCACATTCCGGATCTTTAACCTATTCTTTGAGGTCCTGCTAAAGGAATCGGAGGGACTAAATTGAAAGGCAGTATCTATTGAATGGGAGGAAATGATTAGTCTATCAAATCAAACAAACCTGGTTGGAAGGTTTCAAAAAAGTGAATAGCAGGATTGTGTTCCTCTGAAACTGGATATAGTATTGCAAAAGCTTTAATTATCTTCAGACAACACGATCGGCGAGTAATACAACATACTCATTTACCAACACCCTACAATCTACTCCTTATAAACCTGATAGCAACAATAATTTATCTTTCTCCAAGCACCTTATCACATCCCATCTGAGCAGCTAACACTCGCACTCACACTCACCTCACACCCCACAGACAAATATTATAATCCCATCCTCTCTGCACAATCCATATCCCATATTCATGACTCTCTGCATTTTCTCCCTCGTAGAAGACAGTTCATAACTTCTGAGGAAAGTAGACAATTCCAGGGACAGCCACCTTTGCAGCCTCTAAGAAATACATATCCATGGGGTCGACAGTGAGGGAGGTCTCGTTCCATGAGAATGCAGATGTCACCAATAACCTACTATGAAAGCTCATGTCCCATGAGACACTGGTGCTCTTGATGAATCAAAAAATCACACTCTCTTCCTGTGGACCATGTTGGGTAAGGCAGCTCCTGGTACTTCTAGTTCTGTTGGTGTTAGTGGTCTTGATTCCCATCAAAGGTACAAGGTGGAGCTTCTGCCATGCTACAGAAAAAGCTGACAGCAGAGAATATCAGATAGAGTGAATAAAGCCCAGGGTAGTGAAATAATTCCAAAATGTTTTAAGTCACTGCTGAAATTGTAACGTTTGGTTCTCCGAACAAGTGCTCCAGGCACAAACCTTTCACATAGGTAACACAGCTGCTACTAAGTTGTACTGTTTACACATTATAAAGACTGTTCTTGCTGACTCCCTAGTGTTCTTTTTTTTTGAACCATACAGCCCTTTGGCCCAAACTGGTCCATGCGAACCAAAATGTCCGTTCATGCTAAGCTCATTTCCCTGCATTTAGCCCATATCCTTTAAACCTTTCCAATCTATGTATTTGTCCAAATGCCTTTTATATGTTGTTAATGTACCCTCCTCAACCAGTATCCGCTGACAGCTCGCTCCATATGCCTACCACCCTCTATGTAAAAAAGTTGCCCCTCAGGTTCCCTTTTATTCTTTCCCCTCTAACCTTAAACTGATTACCTCTAGTCCTTGATTCCCCAGTCCTTGGAGAAAGACTGAGTGCATGCAACCTATTCATGCCTCTCAGGATCTTATTTCTATAATATTCCCCCCTCAGTCTCCTATGCTCTAAAGAACAAAATCCTAGCTTGTCCAAACTCACCCAATAACTCAGGCCCTTGAGTCCTTACAACATTCTTGTAAATTCCTTCTGTACTCTTTCCAGTTTAATCATATCCTTCCTATAGTGAGGTGACCAAAACTGAACACAATACTTCTTATTTTGTTGGTGAGTCCCGCATGGTCAGTTCACTGGCCAATCACAACAGAATCCTGAGTTAAATTGAAATTTCACTGACAGTTTCAATAACTTACTCAATATCTCCCTGGGCTGGGGGTGTGGGAGGTGGTGAGTGGGGTGGGGGGGGAGGTGTTCCCACAAACATGTCCCTGTTAAATGCAGCAATGGACTGCATCATATCAGATTTCAAGCCTATAACCCTTTTCAAGGATTAAAAGCCTCACCCACAAATAAACTTACCCCTCTTCTGAGTCCTTGCAGTAAAAATATTGCCTGTTTCCACTTTCCTTCAGTTGCTGCTTGTAGTTTGAGATGAATGCTGCCAACTAAGAGTAGACAGTATTCTTCAGACAGTACAATTCACATTAGGCGAGGATTAAGACAGAAGTACTGCCTTATGTAATTATGTAATATATTGTATGCATTGTGTTCTAATGTTCCTATCATTGGAAAACAATGTATCCTCTGACTCACCATAAGCAACACCATAGGACATCTACTAATATACATAAATACCTGACTGAAATTTAAAACCTAAAAATAATGTTGAACTTATAAAAAACATAGCCTAATCTCTAATTTGAGAAAGTTAACAACACATAATATACTTTTCAAAATGGCAGTATGATGGAACATTGATATTTTGTGTCAGCCAACAGTGGACATGGGATCAATCAAATGATTCCAAGAAGAGGGCAAAGAAATGTTAAATGGAGGGATTTGGCAGGGGAATGCTAAACCAATTTGGCAGGGGAATGCGATCCGGACTTGTAGTCCAGCAAGTAGGTTAGCTGTTTGTCAGGATGTCCAAGAATGTAGGGAGGCTGTGGAGAAGGTAGCACTGACAGGGAATACTTGTGGACACAGAGATGGGTTCAAGTGTGTATACTTCAACGCAAGGAGTATCAGAAATAAGGTGGGTGAACTTAAGGCGTGGATCAGTACCTGGGACTACGATGTTGTGGCCATCACAGAAACGTGGATAGAAGAGGGACAGGAATGGTTGTTGGAGGTTCCTGGTTACAGATGTTTCAGTAAGATTAGGGAGGGTGGTAAAAAAGGAGGGGGGGTGGCGTTGCTAATTAGAAATAGTATAACAGCTGCAGAAAGGCAGTTCGAGGGGGGATCTGCCTTTGGAGGTACTATGGGCTGAAGTCAGAAATAGGAAAGGAGCAGTCACCTTGTCGGGTGTTTACTATAGGCCCCCCAATAGCAGCAGAGATGTGGAGAAACAGATTGGGAAACAGATTTTGGAAAGGTGCAGAAGCCACAGGGTAGTAGTCATGGGCTATTTCAACTTCCCAAATATTGATTGGAAGCTCTTTAGATCAAGTAGATTGGATGGGGCGGTGCTTGTGCAGTGTGTCCAGGAAGCTTTTCTAACTCAGTATGTAGATTGTCTGACCAGAGGGGAGGCCATATTGGATTTGGTACTTGGTAACGAACCGGGACAAGTGATGGGCTTGTTAGTGGGTGAGCATTTTAGTGATGGTGACCACAATTCTGTGACTTTCACCTTGGTTATGGAGAGAGATAGGTGTGTGCAACAGGGTAGGTTTTACAATTGGGGGAAGGGTAAATACGATGCTGTAAGACAGGATCTGAGGAGCATAAGTTGGGAGCATAGGCTGTCAGGGAAGGATGTCGTGGAAATGTGGAACTTTTTCAAGGAACAGATACGACGTGTCCTTGATATGTATGTACCTGTCAGGCAGGAAAGAGATGGTCGTGTGAGGGAACCTTGGTTGACGAGGGAGGTTGAATGTCTTGTAAAGAGGAAGAAGGAGGCTTACATAAGGTTGTGGAGACAAGGTTTAGACAGAGCGTTGGAGGGATACAGGACAGCCAGAAGGGAGCTGAAGAAAGGGATTAGGAGAGCTAAGAGAGGGCATGAAAAATCTTTGGCGGGTAGGATCAAGGATAACCCCAAGGCATTTTATGCGTATGTGAGAAACATGAGAATGACGAGAACGAGGGTAGGTCCGATCAAGGACAGTAGTGGGAGACTGTGTATTGAGTCGGAAGAGATAGGAGAGGTCTTGAATGAGTACTTTGCTTCAGTATTTACAAATGAGAGGGACCGTATTGTTGAAGAGGAGAGTGTGAAATGGACTGGTAAGCTAGAAGAGATACTTGTTAGAAAAGAAGATGTGTTGGGCATTTTGAACAACTTGAGGATAGACAAGTCCCCCGGGCCTGAAGGGATATACCCTAGGATTATATGGGAAGCAAGAGAGGAAATTGCAGAGCCGTTGGCAATGATCTTTTCATCTTCACTGTCAACGGGGGTGGTACCAGGGGACTGGAGAGTGGCGAATGTTGTGCCCCTGTTCAAAAAAGGGAATAGGGATAACCCCGGGAATTACAGGCCAGTTAGTCTTACTCCGGTGGTAGGCAAAGTAATGGAAAGGGTACTGAGGGATAGGATTTATGAGTATCTGGAAAGACACTGCTTGATTAGGGACAGCCAGCACGGATTTGTGAGGGGTAGGTCTTGCCTTACAAGTCTTATTGAATTCTTTGAGGAGGTGACCAAGCATGTGGATGAGGGAAGAGCAGTGGATATAGTGTCCATGGATTTTAGTAAGGCATTTGATAAGGTTCCCCATGGTAGGCTTATGCGGAAAGTCAGGAGGCATGGGATAGAGGGAAATTTGGCCAGTTGGATAGAAAACTGGCTAACCGGTCGAAGTCAGAGAGTGGTGGTAGATGGCAAATATTCAGCCTGGAGCCCAGTTACAAGTGGAGTTCCGCAAGGATCAGTTCTGGGTCCTCTGCTATTTGTAATTTTTGTTAATGACTTGGAAGAGGGAGTCGAAGGGTGGGTCAGTAAATTTGCAGATGATACGAAGATTGGTGGAGTTGTGGATAGTGAGGAGGGCTGTTGTCGGCTGCAAAGAGACTTAGATATGATGAAGAGCTGGGCTGAGGAGTGGCAGATGGAGTTCAACCCTGTCAAGAGTGAGGTTGTCCATTTTGGAAGGACAAATAAGAATGCAGAATACAGGGTTAACGGTAGGGTTCTTAGTAAGGTGGAGGAGCAGAGGGATGTTGGGGTCTATGTTCATAGATCTTTGAAAGTTGTCACTCAGGTGGATAGAGCTTGTAAGAAGGCCTATGGTGTATTAGCGTTCATTAGCAGAGGGACTGAATTCAAGAGTCGTGAAGTGATGTTGCAGCTGTACAGGACCTTGGTTAGGCCACATTTGGAGTACTGTGTGCAGTTCTGGTCACCTCACTTTAGGAAAGATGTGGAAGCTTTGGAGACGGTGCAGAGGAGACTTACCAGGATGTTGCCTGGAATGGAGAATAGGTTGTACGAGGTTAGGTTGAGAGTGCTAGGCCTTTTCTCATTGGAACGGCGAAGGATGAGGGGTGACTTGATTGGGGTTTATAAGATGATCAGGGGAATAGATAGAGTAGACAGTCAGAAACTTTTTCCCCGGGTACAACAGAGTGTTACAAGGGAACATAAATTTAAGGTGAAGGGTGGAAGGTATAGGGGGGATGTCAGGGGTAGGTTCTTTACTCAGAGAGTGTTGGGGCATGGAATGTGCTGCCTGTAGGAGTGGCAGAGTCAGAATCATTGGCGACCTTTAAGCGGCAATTGGATAGGTACATGGATGGGTGCTAAAGCGAGGACAAATGTTCGGCACAACATCGTGGGCCGAAGGGCCTGTTCTGTGCTGTATTGTTCTATGTTCTATGTTCTATGTTTTACAGATGTGTGTGTGGACATTGAGAGTGTTCCTGACAATAAAACCACCTACTGACACTTATTATCTCTGCTTATGCATGGAAAGTGGTCACTTGGGTGAGGCAACAGAGACAACCATTTCAAGTCAAGATATAACATAATGAGAGTTAGCATCTTCAGTTAACAAATTAAGGGAGATTTGAGCGAGTGTGTATTGGCGGGGGGTGGTGGTGGTGGGGGGCAGGCTCAGAAAAATCTGTCAGTGATTATGAGTTGGCATGCAAATTTTGTCAATGAATTAGGTCAACTCGTCAGAAAGCCCAAACACATCTCTAACACCCTTCTGTTTCCATTCAGAGTGTTTAGAGTAGATGGATTAGATTTGTGATGTCTGGCTCCAAACCACATGATTTTGAGCCACTTTGGCTGTGGGAAGAAAATCTGCTCTTGTAGTTAAGTCAGAAGAAATTTATCTTTTAATAAGATATTCAGAAAGTAGTAAAGAAAAGGTGTCATTTATACTAAAACCAGCATTGACAGTGTTGATCAAGGATAAACACTTTACATGACTTTGTGAAGATTAGTTTTGGGGTGTGGAAAAGACAAAGAGGTTAAAACTCTACAATGGAGTCACAAAATCTGTACCATTAATAAAGAAGAAAAGGTTAATGTTATTTTTAAATTGTTCACTGCACTCTCAGCAGTACAACTCCTTGCTAACACAAGTTTGAGAGACAATGCAACTTGGAGGTCCCAACTTAACCCCTACATTGTTACCTTGCCAATGAAGGTTTTATTTCATATAATATACTGAAAGACATTTAAATAGCTTTCTGTTACTATTGTGTACATTATGCACGCTAACATTTCCTAACACATTCTGAACTTGCAGCATAATCTGAAAAAGATCAATTATAGCCACTGTATGGGTTCCTTAAACATTCCTTGCCTTTTTAAAAAATATCATTTTTTGATTTGAAATAATTTATTGCCTGGACACAGAGTTCTGCTTTTCAGATAACTGCTACAAGATACGATATCTTCTTAACATTACAAGCATAACAGAAAGCTATGTTTTCATATTAAAAGGAACTTAAGTGAGTACAAATACCATGATACAGGGCACTAAAGTTGAAAAAGGAAATTGTAGCTGGTGTGTTAACTAAATGTTACTTTCGGTATTTGAATGGTATAAAAATTTTGTTTTATTGCTGAATTTGTTGATATCATCAGGCTTGCATGGTGATTCATCCAAAGGAAACACACATTAATTAAGACAAAGAGGCACTAGTAAGGCATCCCCACAACTAACCTGATCCCTAAAATAGTGCAGGGCAACTCTGTATTGCTGTTTAAAAAAAAGAAATGCTACTTCAATGACCAGGTGCCTGAAATGAGGAAAATTGCGAAAAGAATATAATTTATGGATCTAAGTACAAACTATGCAATCCTGGTATAATAGGAAAGGCTAAGGAAAGCATTGATTGAGGACATTTAGGAGATATGGAGAAAGTGACGACTGCAGATACTGGAGATCAGAGTCGAGAGAATGGTGCTGGAAAAGCACAGCAGGTCAGGCAGCATCCGAGGAGCAGGAGAATCAACGTTTCGGGCAAGAGTCCTTCATCAGGAATGAAAGATAAGTGGGGGAGGGGGCTGGGGGAAGGCAGCTGAGTGTGCGATAGGTAGATGGAGGTGGGGTAATGGTGATAGGTCGGAGAGGAGGGTGGAGCAGAGAGGTGGGAAGGAAGATGGACAGGTAGGACTGGTCATGGGGGTGGTGCCGAGTTGGAACTGGGATAAGACTGGGGGATGGGAAATGAGGAAACTGGTGAAGTCCATATTGATGCCGTGTCATTGGTGGGTCCCAAGGTGGAAAATGGGGCATTCTTCCTCCAGGCATCAGGTGGTCAGGAAGGGGGCCCAGAACCTCCATGTCCTTGGTGGAGTGGGAGGGGGCGGTGGGGTTGGTTGGTGCGAGTGACCCAGAGACATTCTCTGAAGCACTTTGCAAGTAAGCGCCCTGTCTCCCCAATGTAGAGGAGACTGCATCGGGAGCAACGAATACAGTAAATGACATGTGTGGAAGTGCAGGTAAATCTCTGATGGATGTGGAAGGCTCTTTTGGGGCCTTGGATGGAGGTGAGGGGGGAGGTGTGGGCACAGGTTTTCACTGTTCCTGCAGTGGCAGGGGAAGGTGCCGAGAGGGGAGGGTGGGTTGGTTGGGGATGTGGAGCTGACAAGAGAGTCGCAGCAGGAATGGTCTTTATGAAAATTGGATAGGGGTGGGGAGGGAACTATATCTTTGGTGGTGGAGTCCATTTGTAGGTGGCGGAAATGGCGGAGGATGATGCAACGGAAACAGAGGTTGGTGGAGTGGAAGATGAGGACGAGCGTGGTTCTGTCCTTGTTGCAGTTGGAGGGGTGGGGTTTGAGGGCAGAGGTGCAGGAAGTGGATGAGATGCGCTGGAGGGCATCATCGACCACGTGGGAGGGGAAATTGTGGTCTTTAAAGAAGGAGGCAGTGTGGTCAAACTGGTCCTCCTGGGAACAAATGTGGCAGAGGCAGAGGAATTGGGAATAAGGGATAGCATTTTTACAGGAGGCAGGGTGGGAAGGGGTGTAGTCCAGGTAGCTATGGGAGTTGGTGGGTTTGCAGAAGATGTTCATGTTGAGTCAATCACAGTTGATGGAGATGAAGAGGTCCAGAAAGGGGAGAGAGGCATCTGAGATGATCCAGGTGAACTTAAGGTCGGGATGGAATGTGTTGATGAAGTTGATGAATTGTTCAACCTCCTCGTGGGAGCACAACAGGGCACCGATACAGTCATCAATGTAGCAGAGGAAAAAGTGCAGAATGGTGCTGGTGTAACTGTGGAAGATGAACTGTTCCACATAACCAACAAAGAGGCAGGCATAGCTGGAGCCCATGTGGGTGTCCATGGCTACTTCTTTTGTCTGGAGGAAGTGGAAGGATTCAAAGGAGTAATTATTGTGGGCAAAGGCCAGTTCAGCCAAAATAAATGAGAGCATCAGTGGAGGGTACTGGTGGGAACGCCGGGAAAGGAAGAAACAGGGGACTTGGAGGCCCTCTTCATGGTGGATGGAGGTGTATAGAGACTGGATGTCCATGGTGAAGATGTGGGTAGATGATTACCCTCCCCTTCAGTGAAGCATTCAGAATAAACTACAACAAACAGAACAAAAACACAAAAAGAAAACACTAAATTTTTTTTTTCAAAAGTAACATGCAAAATACATACAAAGATTTCAATAACCATTATTTTCCAGTCTTTTTCAGTTATAGTCATAGTCATAGAGATGTACTCTGAGAAAAAGTCATAGAAGACTTGAAACATCAACTTTTTTCTCTCCTCACAGATGCTGCCAGAGCTGCTGAGTTTTCCAGTATTTTCTGTTTTTATTTAATCATGGTGGAAGTGGATATTTAGCATTCATGCATGAGTATGATAGGTGGTGAGGTTGTCCCCATTGATTCAGAAGTAAGAACAGAGGGTGGGTGTGAGCCTTTGAGTCGACATGCTGCATGTGATGCTGAGCAATGTAGTCCATCACCCTTACTGAAATTTATGTGCACTTAGAGTGAATGCAGAGAAAAGATGGTGCCACTAACTCCTACAGATGACAGGAGACCACTGATCTTATTTTTGCACTGTGGCCACTCCTTTTCACAATGTAAACAGTACTGATCCATATGGCTATCTCTGCCCTGGCTTGCTGGATCTGGTAGGGTGGCCACTTGTGGCAGTCAATCCGGACAAGAATTGATCTCCTTTCCTTCACCCCTTCCACCAATGCCTCGAGATTTTCCAGAAAGCAGAAAGCAGCTTATTTTTCTCCTTTGTCTTCTGGTCAGAGTTTAGCGAGCACAACAGTGTTAAGAGGCAATTCTGACTACAGACAGAATCTGAGATGACACTTTAAATATGGCACTAGAGACTTGGAAGTCAGAAGGTTCCGGCAGCGCAGAGCATTATCTTGCAATTTGCCAGGTAAAGCAATCAACATACTGTTTTCTTAAATTATGAGCTGTGAAACACAGGATTCTGCGAGACTGGGCCATGGTGGAAATGATGCCATGAACCTTGCTCGCTCCTTTTTTAAAACTTGAAATGGAAAAATCCAGGCCTAAATTCTCATTGTTCCTGTCATAATGGTAGAAAATGTCCCCACATACATCAGCACAGGCAAATTGGCATGGGTGAACCTTACACCCTATTTGCAGTATACTTGCCTGAATCACTATGAAGGTATAGCAAGACTCGGAAGTGGAGACACATTCTGTTTCCCTATGGCTGTGACTAAGTGAGATGAAACAGTAGAAACGTTGCAGCAGAACATAGTGACCTCTACACATATTACCTTACATTTCTAGCCTAAGATCTCTTTCTATCCTCTAAATTAACTTCTAACTGAGCACTGAATGCAAATTGTATTCAGAATTCAGCATTTTAAGTCAATTGTGTTGCTATTTACTTCTCATTAATAAATAGAAAGCATACTGCTTCTGATTTCTGGTTAATAACAGTAATGGAAATGCATTAAACATAAGCTGTAATAGCCTTACAGCACGGTGCATTATAGGACATAAGAACATAAGAACTAGGAGTAGGAGTAGGCTGTCCAGCCCTTCAGGCCTGCTGCTCCACTCAATAAGATCATGGCTAATCTTTTTATGGACTCAGCTCCACTTATCTTTGTTTACACCATATCCCGTAATTCCTTTATTTTTCAATAAAGTATTGACCTTAGCTTTAGAAGCGATTACTGAAATAGCGTCAACTACTTCCCTGGGCAAGGAATTCCATAGATTAACAACCCTCTGAGTGAAGAACTTCCTTCTCCGTTCAGTTCTAAACGCCTTCCTCTAATCCTGAGGCCATGCCCTCTTGTCCTAGTTCCACCTACCAATGGAAATATCCTATCCATTTCGATTTTATCGATTCCTTTCATAATTTTATATGTTTCTATAACATCCCCCCTCATTCTTCTGAATTCCAATAAATATAATCCCAATCTCTTCAGTCTCTCCTCATAAGCCAATCCCCTCAACTCTGGAATCAACCTAGTGAACCTCCTCTGCACCTCTTCCAGTGCCAGTACCTCCTTTCTCAAGTAAGGAGACCAAAACTGCACACAGTACTCCAGGTGTGACCTCAACAGCACCTTGTACAGCCGTAACATTCTCTCTCTGCTTTTAAACTCAACCTCTTTAGCAATGAAGGACAAAATTTCATTTGTCTTCCTAATTACTTTTTGTACCCGCAGACCAACCTTCTGCTATTCATGCGCAAGGTCACCCAGGTCGTTCTGCACAGCAGCATTCTGCAACTTCTTACCATTTAAGTAATAATCTATTTTGCTGTTACTCCTGATAAAATGCATGACTTCACATTTACCATCATTGTATTCTATCTGCCAGACTTTTGCCCACTCACTCAATGTATCTATGCTCACCTGCAAAGTTTCACAGTCCTTTGCACACTTTGCTCTGCCACTCACCTTAGTGTCATCAGCAAATCTTGACACCGTACATGTGGTCCCCAACTCCAAATCAACTATATAAACTGTAAATAATTGTGGTCCCAAAACTGATTCCTGAGGCACACCACTAGTCACTGATTGCCAGCCAGAATAGCACTTATTTATCCCCACTCTTTGCTTCCTGTCAGTCAACCAATCCTCTATCCATGCTAATACTCTACCCCTAACACCATGCATCTTTATCTTATGCAGCAGCCTCATGTGCGGCACCTTGTCAAAGGCCTTCTGGAAATCTAGGTACACTACATCTGCTGGGTCCCTGTTGTCCACTTTGCTTGAAATGTCTTCATAGAATTCCAAAAGATTTGTGAAGCATGACCTGCCCTTCATGAACCCATACTGCATCTGTACAACGGGACAATTTCTTTTGAGATGCCCTGCTATTTCCTCTTGATGATAGACTCAAGCATCTTCCCCACTACAGAGGTTAAGCTAACTGGTCTATAATTCCCCATCTTTTGTCTACTTCCCTTTTTAAACAATGGCATCACATTTGTTATTTTCCGATCTGCTGGGACTGCCCCAGAGTCTAGTAAATTACCACCAGTCCACCTACTATTTCTCCCACCATCTCTTTTAGTACCCTAGGATGCATTCCATCAGGGCCAGGAGATTTATGTATCCTTAGCCCTCTTCCATAATAATAATTGTTTCCAGGTCTTCACCAACCTTCGTCTCTTTGTCACTCACTGGCATGTTATTAGTATCCTTCATTGTGAAAACTGATACAAAGAATCTGCTCAATGCCTCAGCCATTTCATCATATCTCATAACTAACTGCCCTTTTTCATCCTCTTAAGGACCAACATTACTTTAGCCACTCTTCTTTATTTTATATATTTATAGAAACTGTTGCTATCTGTCTTTATATTCCGTGCTAGTTTTTTTTCTCATACTCTACATTACTTTTCAAAATAGCTTTTTCTGTTAACTTTAAAGTTTTCCCAGTCTTCTAGATTCCTGCTGTTTTGGCTACTTGATATGCCTTTTCTTTCACTTTGATAGTTTGCCTTATTTCCTTAGACACCGTTGGCAGATTACCCCTCCTCTTACAGTCCTTCCTTCTCACTGGAATATACTTTTGCTGAACATTTTGAAACATTTCTTTGAAGGTCCACCACTGCTTGTCAACTGTCACACCATTAAATCTCTGTTTCTAGTCTACTTTAGCCAGGTCCTCCCTCCATCTATCGTAGACTCCTTATTCAAGCACAGGATCCTGGTATTGGATTTTATCTTCACACTATCCAATTGTATTTTAAATTCAACCATACTGTGATCACTTCTTCCAAGAGGATCGCTGACTATGCGGTCATTAATTATTCCTGTCTCATTACGCAGGACCAGATCTTGGATAGCTTGCTCCCTCGTCGGTTCCATCACATGCTGTTCAAGAAAACTATCACTGATATGTTCAACAAACTCCTCCTCAAGGCTACCCTGACCGAGCTAGTTCAACAATCTACATGCAGCTTAAAATTCCCCCGAGAATAGGAACTTGAGGGAAAAGCAGAAGCAAACAATGAAGCAGCTTTAAACAAACATCTGCATTCATCAGCTATTCCTAACATCTGATCAATATTTGAGAACTGTTTTCCATTCTGTACGCCAAATGAGAAATGAGATGTGGCCATTGATGGTTTGGCCATCATTTGTTGCCCATTCATAATTATCCCCAAGAACACAGGATGAACGGTTGCTCAGTTACTCCTTAGTGGCATAACGTAAGATCCATGGTGACTTTGACAGTCCAGGTTTTTTTTCAATTTTTTGATTCAGAGTTCAAATGAAAGCTGCTGCAAGTAATGTAACTTGGTGATGGCCTTTTTAAAGAAATTAATGCATTCCTCAGATATATTTAGGTAGGACATGAACTCCAAGAAGGTATGCTATGGATATTGCATCTTACACAGTTTCCTCCTCGTCCTCTTTCTTTTCCCACTCAATTCTGACTTCTCTATTGTTTGCTCTCAACCTCCAGATCAACTAGATCATCCAGATTTGCAATAAAACTATTTTGAAGGCAGCAGAAAAAGATGCAGAAACTTCAATTTTATAAATCAGAGAACAGGCCGGGAAATGCTCAAACATTAACCAATGGCTTGAAAGGGTAAATCAGGAAATAACCAATATGTAATTGATGAGTCATTTATACAGCAATGCTGAAGGGTCTTGCAGTTTGCTGACCACAAGACAAGTTGGGCATATCAAGACTTATATAAGCATCTTGCAACTAGTATAGGACCCTAATTTAGATATTTTAAAAAGCATTAACCCTACCTGGATGCTGACAGGGTAGTCAGATCAATATGGCATGCTGCACAATTCTAAATGAGCAAATGAGTATATACTGAAATGGACATGGGGATAAAAGAATTCTAGATCTGCTGTGCAGGACTTTTAGTTGATTGCTTTCCCAACTGAATGGATTGGCAGAAGGTACTTTGTACAAAACTAGGAATAATTATTAAAATTATTCGTTAAGGGAAAGTGGGATTTCCTGGCAGAGCCTGCACATATTGCTCATCCCTAATTGCCATTGGGAAAGTAGTGGTGAACTGCCTTCTTGAACCACTGCACTCTACTTGGTGAGGGTACACCCCACAATTCTATTTGGTAATAGGTAGGGAGTTCCAGGATTTCAAATCAGTAACAGTAAAGGAACAGTTCCAAGTCAGGATGGTGTGGAGAGGAACCCACAGGTTCCTCCCGATCTGCTGCTATGCCTTTCTTATGCTATGCCATAAGTAGTGCTTATGGGTTTCTGTCGAAGGATCATTGGTGAATTTCAAGTTATTTTCCTCATCTGGTTAAAAACAGATATTTGTAGTTGACTTCTACCACAGCCTTCTCTTTGCACCCATCAGTGGCAATTTCAATTCCAGGTAGATAGTATCTCATTTATATTTTCTTGATGTGATTGAAAGCTCCTGCCTGAGATAGACTTATGAGCATATGTGCTATTTTGATCCCAGCTGATGTTCTTACTAGACAAGATAGATCTAAGACTGAAATCTGATGTGATAGATCATAGGATGTTTTCTTTCAGTTTTAACAAGGCAGTCTCTGTAGCACACACCGTTGAAAATTTGGTTTTAACAGTAAAACAGAAGTTAGTTAAGCAAAAGAAATGAAGGTAAAAATATAAAAATAGACTATTTATTTACAACACAAACCTAAAGATTTTGAAACACTTTGTGAAATACAATATCATTAAACCCATAAACACGCCTTGACAGGTCCCACAAACATCCTTTCTTTGAGACTTACACCAGAAAATCCTTTCTCTAATACCTCAACGGGTTTAATTTTACCTCAACTCCCACTCTGGAAAACCTGATAGCTCCAGGAAAAAGCCATCATTTGTCTGAGCTTAAATGTACTCAGTTTTAAACAACCTCTTCAAGGCTTTATCCAAATACTTCTATGTGAGATTATCATAACTCCTTACTTTAAAATAATCTAGTGATAAAAAAACTAACCAGCTTTTCACTTTTCTCAGGAACAAAACTACAACTGAAAAACTTTGACAGAACTGCCAAAAGTTGAAAGTAAAGCAGAAAATGTCTCTCTGAGTTATAGGTGTTTTCACTAAGCTGAAAAAGTTCAATACCAGAAATTTCAAACATAACCTTGAAGCACAATTGTTCAGCTTGCTAGGTTGAAACCCCTCCTAACTTAAACAGAAACCCGTTATGTCAGAAACTAGCTCTCATAAATGTTTTTGAAAATGCTAGAAAACGCTCAAGTTAATTAGTCATTCCCTCAGTCACACAAAAATACCCACAAGTCATCAATTCAAAACAAAAAATTAAAACAATACAAATGATGTTAACATATATAGAACATTAACAGTCTTCCACTGAACTAATTTCCCAAGCCTTTGCTTTTGAAGATGCTAAGTAGATTAATTTAATGTTGTACTCTGTAAGAAATTATTTCTTTCTTGCAATCTCCCCAAAAGAAAATATAACACTGAATGAATAAAAATGAACTTGTGCTTCTTTGAGAGATATCAGGGATCTTTTATTTGTAAGCTAACAATCAAATCCTTAAATCATGCACAGTAGAAGAGCCTGTTGAAAAACTCACACTTTATTATCAGTTGTATTTATAGAAAATGACTTCAATGTTGACCATAAATTTTGTTTTAAAAGTAGAAAAGCAGTTTAGAAACATTGTTTTGAATAATCTGCAATGGTTTCCTTTCCTTTGCACTATTTTGTATTTCTCTGGAGAGCTACTAGCTGCATACTAACTGATGCCAAATCTCATTAACCTAACAACTCATTGACTGACTAAGCAATGCTTTGTTTACTTATACATATCCTTCTATAGCCTCAACCTTATCTCACTAATCTCAACCAGAGCCATAATTTTCAGAGGCATCTGTACTCAACTAATTCTGTTCTTGTGGGTATCTGTGATTTTAATTGTTCCACTATTGGTGTCCACATCTGAGCCCTAAATCTCTCTACCTTACTCACCTCCTTATATCCAACTTCTGTCCTACTTCTTTAACCTGGTTTTTGGCCATTTGCTTTAAAGTGTTATCTGACTTGGTGTCAAATGTATTTTATAACAGTCCAGTGGAACACCTTGGGATGTTTTATTTTATTAACAGTCCTACATAAATAAACTGTTGCGAGCACACAAAGGGAACATAGACACCCATTGAATACATAAATAAATTCAGGCATCAGGAGCATTAAGAAATTAACCTAGAGAGCTGAAAAGCTAGCTTCTTTTGAATAATGATAAATGTAAGGATAGCCTGGTGAGAATTCTGATCATTTCACAGATACTGAGTGACCTGCTGAGCATTTTTAGTTCTTTTTCCGATTAAAGGTGGATGGGAAAGACGGCAAAAAAGTAGAATTTAAACAGATGAATGTGAAAGAGAGTGTAGGGAAAATATAGTGATAGAATTCAAGTGTTTAAAATGCTTTATTTCCAATTGTTTTGCCTTTGGGTTAATGTGTGAACTGAAAACTCAAAAAAACTGATGTGTGCACTCATTTCCCTGAATAGCTGGTAGCTGAAGGGTGAATGCTTAGCTAAGTATCGTATTTGCCAAGGCAGGTCATGGAATGCTTTTGTTTAAAATAAGATAATCCAACTGTACAAATATAAAAGAGTTGAGCTGAGAGGGGAAGTAAGCAATGTCAGCTCAAGAAAGGAATGGCTTCATCATTGAGGTTTGGATCTCCCTTAAGAGGTGCATAAAGTAAATTAGATACCTGTATCAAAAACAAGGAGCGACATGAAAATTAAGGAAGCATAGTGTCCCACTATGAATTACTTGAGTCATTTTGTTTTACTCTACAATGATTCAAAATATGCCAGACATCACAGCAAAATATACTAATGTGTACATTTGGCTCATGTTTAAGCAGTATAGTAATTATAATTATTTTCTTAAACAAATCCTCCCAAAGCCTGTCTGGAGTAACACCAGTAAAAATGAAATAGTCCAGAAGGAGGAAAGGGTGACAGCTCTGGAGACAACCAATGGGCAGTAATACAACAATGAAGCCAAAATAAATATTCTCGACTCTGGTCACCATCTGAAGAATGAATGCCTCTGGATTTTTTTTTCCAATTTCTTTCCTGTGAGATAAATCTTAGATATTTATGTGTGTGCTGAGTATAAACAAAATCTAATTTATCTATTTTAATAAATCCATCTACTAGAAGCCCAATTTAAGTTTTGTTCAAGTTACCAGATTGGACAAGTCAATAAACAGAATAACTTGCAGTTGCTTTTTCTTTTATTTGTTATGTCATATTCAGGTAACATTCAGTTTTATTTACTTATTCACTTAGTTGTGTTTATTAGTGAATTGCTTCTCAATTTGGTATCATCAGAAATCAACAGTTGCCTTTAGTGCATAAGATTATAGTACCTCCTTCTCCTGTTTCCACACTGTAGGGAATCTAATCTAACCTAATCTAAATAATTTATGCTGAGATCCTAAAATTTGTGGAATTGCTTATTTCTCTTATTGTTAAAGTATTTGGTGCCCAAGTTGATACTGACCACTGGTACTTTTGGATTGAACTCAATTTAGTTCCTTGCGCTTTCATTTAAGTCTTATCGAAGGTTTGCACTATAGCCTGGTTCTTTGGCTTCTACTTTTTGTTTTTCCTTTTTCCAAAATAAATTACATGATTTTTAAGTTCAACATTAAGTTCTAGCTGCTTTTATAAAAATAATTTGGAGGCATTGGAGAGATTGTGGAGAAGATTTCCAAGGAAGATACGATAAATGTTTGGGAATACACTTCAGGAAGGAATTAATAATCTGGGACTCTTTTCTCTTGATAGAAATTAACTGATGATCTAATAGAGATCTTCAAAATCTTGAATAGTTTTGCAAAGTGAATTCAGAAAAAATACTTTCTATTATGAGTAAAACTGTAATTTGTGATTGCAAATAAATTAAGGAATCCAAGAGGGAGTTTAGAAGAAATGTCTTTACCCAAGTGATGGTGACAATGCTGAACCTGTTACCATATGGAGTGGTAATGGGAACAGTATATAATACAATAAGTAATGGGAAGCTGGACAAACTACAATAACAGATTTCATGAGGAAAGGTGGAAGGAGGCTCAAAGTGGAGTAAATAAATATAGTGATTATACTGTACGGCCTGTTTTATATCATATCACGTGTGAAATTGAGTTTGTAAATTTAATCATGGGAATGCAGCTCAAAGAAAGCTAAAAGACAAATATTAGGATTGCATCACCTCTGCCATGTATTTTGACTGTCCAAATTTCAGTTTTCCAAATTGAAAGAAAATTCAGGCTCATCTTATTCACATTTGACATTTTTGTCATTGTTAGTTCTTTTTTTCCAATCCAGGGTGATCTGCAAACAAATGCAACACCTTGCAGAATTTCAAGGCAATATAGTCACTCCTTAGAGGCACTTACGATCTTCTTGTAACTTTCTTTTGTAATTAATCGTAAATAACTTAATACTGTCATGACAGCTTGTATTAAAATAATAGTGTTTCAAACAAAAAAACACATAGGTCTGACCTCACAAAAGAACCCCAAAGTTTCTCCTTCAGTCTGTAATTTTCTTGACACAAGGATCAATCATTTCTAGAAAGTGAAGGAAAATATTACATTTGAAATATAATTAGCCATTGGCCTTTAATGCACAACTAAGGATCATATTCCTATACGTACTAGCATATTGCCAGCTGGTCCCTGGTTAATGGGTTGAATGTCCTTACTCTAAGACACTTTTTTGTGTGATTATTCACTTCCACGAGCATCACTGCCTATATAATTTTGGACCCATGAATGAATTAAACGTAATTTTAATTAACTATATTGGATCAATATTTCAAGAAATTAAAGATTACAAATGTGACTTGCTTAAAAAAAAACTATTCAAGTATTGAGGATAGGATGTGGGAGGTGATTTTGCAGCTGTACAGGATATTGGTTAGGCCATTATTGGCATAATCTGTGCAATTCTGGTCTCCTTGGTATAGGAAGGAGGTTGTAAAACTTGAAAGGGTTCAGAAGAGATTTGCAAGGATGTTGCCAGGGTTGGAGGGTTTGAGCTATGGGAAATGCTGAACACACTGGGGCTATTTTCTTCGGAGTGTCGGAGGCTGAGGGGTGACCTTATAGAGGTTTATAAAATCATGAAGGCCATGGATAGGGTAAATAGACAAAGTCTTTTCCACAGGTTTGGGGAGTCCAATGCTAGGCAGTATAGCTTTCAGGTGAGACAGGAATGATTTAAAAGAGACCTAAGGGGCAACTTATTCAAGCAGCCCACAATCTCCAAAAAGACAGTCTAGATTGACATACTAGTAAACTCTTCAAAATCAAATTCTTCAAGGTTTATTTTGAGAGATATTGCTGTGAAATGCTACAAGCATTCAGTTACCTCACCATGAGTTTTCTGATTTTGGGTGAAGCTTCAACCAATTCATGTAACTTACTGCATGAAAATCTTGTGATTTTTCAGCTTAAATGACTTCTCACTTTCAATGATTATTTCTGTTGTTAGTCTATAGAAGCTGTTGGAAGGGTTTTAGGCTAAGAGCAAGTTTTAGAAAGTTTTCGGCATTGGACATGAATTAATTTGAAAACTGCTGAATAGGGAAACATGCTGACAAAGCTTTTCATCTTGCATTTATCAGGGTAGGTGCAAGAATGCCAAATTCGTGTCTGTCCTGATGAGTGTAAGACGCAAGGCTCCAACAGCACGTTTCTTTTTTAAGCGATACTTGAAATCTGTACTACCAAGTGACTAGTTTAATAAATATAACAAAGCACAGTATAGGGTAGGGTAAAGTATAGCACTATGTAACAGAGTGCTTTTTAAAATAGGAAACAACATATCTATAAATTAGAACACTTTACACTGGAAGGATGTTGGGCTGACTACCTCTGGAATCATTCTTGCTGACTTAGTTTAGTAGACTGTAAGCAATATCTGTAATTTTAAAGGTAATAGCCAAATAACAGGCACAACTTCTTTTTTAAAGCCTGTTATGATTCTAGCTGTTATTACTGGACAAGTTAGATCCCACACAGAAATCTGTCTTGACAGATCATACTTTTAAAAGTTTAACAAGTGATCTTTCACAAAAATACAAGCATAATTGCTGTAAATTTAGTCTCAACAATAAAACAGAAATACAGAAAAAAAAATAACATTGACCTATTTACAAAGAACACAACTCGGAAGATTTCAGACAAAAATACGATCCCATCAGATTCCAATATATTCCCTTTACAGTAGTAAATTCCCTTCTCTATCACATCGGAGGGTTTGAATTATCTGTGTTTTTTTTCAATTCCCAGTCTTGAAATTTTCATAGCCTTTCTTTGATTAGTCACACAACTTAGATTATACTTTCTCCACTTCAAACTACCCCTTCCGTTCTAAGCAAACATTTCTGGTCTGGAACATTCAATTATAACCTTTATACTGAAATAAGTGATTTTGTAATTATCCTGAACTACCTCCATTCCAGGACAAATTGTTTATTATATCAAATTTTAACAAGAACTCCTTCATGGAGTTGGGTATACCCAGGTAGTTAGAGAAATAGTTCCAGGATTTTGGCCCAGTGACAGTAGAGAAATGGTAAATGTAACTCCATGTCAGGATAGTAGGTGACTTGGAGAGGAACTTGCAGATTGTGGTGTTTCATGTATCTGTTGTCTTTGTCTTCCAATTCAGGAGTGTGATGGAATACTTGCCAGGATGGATGTTACAGGTTTAGAATATACTGTTGATGGAACCTTGGAGAGTTGTTGCAGTCTATCTTGTAAGTGGACTGCAATCGCTGTGCATTGGTGGTGAAGGGAGTAACTGTTGAATGTGGTGAATGGGGTGTCAATCAAGTGGGCTGTATTGTCCTGGATGGTGGAGCTACACCCATCCTGCCAGTGGCAAGTATTCCATCACACTCCTGACTTGAATCTTTCCATTGAATCTCAAAGCGTGATAGTGGATTCTCTCTTCTTAGAAATGGTCATTGCCTAGCACTTGTGTAGAGCAAATGTTACTTGTTTCTCAAAAATCCAAGCCTGAATATTGTCCAGGTCTTGCTGCATTTGGCCACAGACTGTTCTAGTATCTGAGGAGTTATGAATGCTGAGCATTGTGCAGTCTTCAGCTAACATCTCCATCTTTGACCTTATGATAGAGAGAAGTTCACTGATGAAGCAATTGAAGATGTTTGTGCCTGGAACATTACCCTAAGGAACTTCTGCAGTCATGTTCTGGAGCTGCGATGATTGGCCTTCAACAATCTCAACCATCTTTGTGCCAACAAGCAGAGTTCTTCCCCTTAGATTCCCATCAACTCCATTTTGCTACAGCTTCATGATGCTACATTTGGTCAAATGCTAGCAGAAGTAAAACCTATGAATTTTTTTTTGGTTTGGTTGCTGAATAAAAGAGATCACTTTTGATCTTTGAAGGCTTTCCAGTATGCGATGTCCCACATTGAACAATGAGAACATGTCAGGGTAAACTGAATACTGGGGAAATGGTAGCACTCCCTTAGAGATTGTTTCTAAAATGGGATGACACTAAGGACAGGTAACCTTGGTGGCTTGGCTTTTAAATAGCTATAGTTTTAAGAATATGCTCTTCTCTTTGCAATGAAGTATCGGCCACGTAACTTGTGTAAGCTCAGAAGCATTTCTTTATGGTTGAGCTCCCCGACCATTCACTATAAATGGAAATTCCTAGCAGGCAACACTTGACTTGATGCATGGCTGTGCTTTAAAAATGGCTAAGATCCTGGCGGGGTGAGTACTTCCACCACTGGTGAGATGGAGGAGGATGGGACAGGTACCACAGAATTGGTGTATAGTTAATGAGGTGTGTTGCAGAGAATAACCTGAAAGAAATTGACAGGGCTCACAAAAAAACCCCATGAAGCTCACCAAAATGAATATTTTTTCTTACTTTGCTGATTTCTGGTAAAGTTCAGTCTACTGTCTGTAAGATATGACTCAGTGGGCATGCTTCTGTTAACCTTTTACATGATAAAAACCGAAAGAATTGCAGATGATGTAAATCAGAAACAGGAGTTGCTGGAAAAGCTCAGCAGGTATGGCAGCATTTATGAAGAGATCTCAGAGTTAACCTTTTGGGTCCAGTGACCCTTTTGGTTCTGTAGAGCTTTACTAGCAATTTCTGTTTCAAGCTCTTACATGCTCCATCTGTGGGACAGCTCTCACAATTTCAGTCCAGGACCATAGAATGAAATTAGAAGGACTGTGCAGGTTCAACCAGGCTTGTGCCATTGTCATTTCCAATGCCTTGGTCAATGCTGGATGGTCTATCCAGTTTTACTCGTTCATCAGACTGTGTAGTGGTTCGATACAACATAATGGCTTGCTAGGCCATTTCAGACACTAAAAGTCAACAAAGCCATAGATCTGGAGTCACATATTGGCCAGATTAGGTGATTTTCATTCCCTAAGGAAACTTAAGAGTATGTTTCTAAAATGGGATCTGTGCTAAATTTTAATTCCAGATTTATTACAAATTGAATTTAAGTTTCATTAGCTGTAATTGAATTTGAACCATGCCCCTGAACATTAGCCTCAGACTTACTCTGATAGCCGCAGTATTGATGTGGCTCATCCAATTCAGTTTCTAGTCAACAGCATCCTCAGGGATGTCGACAGTGGGGATTCAGCAATGGGACCAACAATTAGATTTGCTACTGTTGAAGATTGTCATTGCCTGATACTTCTGTGCCAGGAGAAGTACTTGCCACTTGGATATTAACCAAGTCTTTCTGCATTTGACCATGGACTGTTCCATATCTGGAGAGCCACAAATGGTACTGAACGTTATTTAATCATCAGAATACATCCCCTCCTCTGACCATATGATAAAAGGAAGGTCATTTATGAAGCAGCTGAAGATGATTAGGCTTAGGACCCCACACTCATGAACTCCTGCGGAGATAACCTGGAGATGCGATGACTGACCTCCAACAACCACAACCATCTTCATTTGTGCCAGATATGATTCCTACCAACATGAATCTAGTTCAGAATCTTTTGCTTGGGCTCCTTGATGTGACACTCTATCAAATACTGCCATGATGTTAAGAGCAATCTCTGCATTTCAGCTTTTTTGCCCATATTTGACCTATTTCACAGACTAACCTGCCCTTCTTCTCTGGTGAAACTTTTCTCCTGCAATATAAACCTGATCCTTTTGTACTGAAACCTGCTGTGGATTCTCTGATCAGTAATACCTGAAGATATAACATGAAAAGGTAAAAGCCAAAATTATTTCTGTGAGGCCAGCAGGGACAGTATTGTTCTCCTTCTTGTTCTTCTTTCTCTGTAGGTCATAAAACTTTAAATTTGTAATCACTTTGTGATAGTCTCCGCAAATATCCACTGGCATAACTTAAATCATATGCTATCATGGAAATTATGCCATTCCAAATGACTTTCTGACCTCTGAAAAAAGAAACTTACCTTCACAGAACTGAAATCACACAGCTATTTTACCTTAATTTAAAATCCAAATTCCCAAATAATGTGTATCTTTAACACACACAGTACCTGAAAATACCAAAAAGAGAATTTGCTGGGAATATTTCACAGATATCATCTTTGCAGACAGAAACAGGGAATTTTAATTTTTTAAATAGATGAGATGTAAAAATGTTGAAAGTTTGAAAACTGAATCCACCTCAGGATCCCAATTTCCCTACAGATCCTGGATCTTAATCTCCCTAACTGGAACTGTGGATCTGATCTCTGGTTTCCTCCTTCCTCTCTAGTCGTTTGTGCTAAAGGACTCCAAACCCAATAGCTAGCCAGCCTTCCAATGTGGCTGAGTGTGGCCAATTAACAGAGAGAAAAAAGAAAACAGTATTCACTTGCTTGCATTCAACTCTGTGGGATCTGAGGTAAGCCTCTTCTTCCAAGTTTACAGAGTACAAAATTGCGCCCATCTGCACAACATCATCAAGAGTAGCATTTCAAGTCAATAACATTTTGTTAGGTTATTGGTTTGAAGCTTTGGGGAATCTACAAACATATTGATGGGAGTGTTTACAGTTCGGTAGCCCAGATGTCTAGGTTCCTTGCACTGAATAGAGTTTTAATGGCTTGTCTCTTACCCCAGAGGCTGAGAGTGGAGGGAGTAGTCAAATCAATAATTCCGATATGAAGGCTCAATTCTGCAGTACGTGTCTGACGGTGATAGAGCCTGTGAAGTAAAGGGTAGAAGCATGGCCCCCAAGGATTACTGGAAGATACATGCTTTCTCCCTAAGTTGTGCCCACTCTATATTTCCCAGGTTTCACAAGATTGGCAAATCTTCAAGGTTTGTGTAAAGATTTGTCGGGCAGGTACCAGTTACAGTTGTTGTGGGTATGTTCGCCGAGCTGGGAATTTGTTCTGCAGACATTTTGTCTCCTTTCTAGAAAGTTCCCAGCTCGACGATCATTGCCACAGCAACTGCAACCCTGGCACCTGAGCTACAAATCTTTACACAAACCTTTAACACCTACGGACAAGAGACACTAAGACAAGCAAGGAAATGGGAATCCTGTGCCAACTGCCTAAGCGCTAGTTACGAACAACTCCAATTCCCACATGGATGCCGAAGGAATCAAATACTTTCAACCTGTGTCAGGTACAGACTGCCAAACAACAACCCACAACCAGAGAAACAGCCAGTCAAAATGGCCTCGGGATGACCCAAGTTGTGATTACAGATGGACACAACAGACTATACAAATATAGACAAGAAATCACATGCCAAAAAATCATTAATTTCAAAAGCAACTGATCAGAGGTAGACCATAACAATCAAACAAGCCATTACAATTGGACAGAACAGAACCACAAACAAAAAAAGAATGGTACTATAAGACAAAATGACTAAACTAACCAACAGCAGAGAAGACAACATGGCAAACAACTTGGAAAGAAACTTCTCCAACAGACACAGAAAAAGCAGTACTAGTTAAGGGACACAACTACAACCACAGGGATGCAAAAAAAAAAACAGACTTTCTAGCTGCATCAGAATGTATGCTCAGAACAAATGGACTAACCGAAGAGACACAGCAAATGGTGAGACAAACCATTGTATCCTTACTAACAATGAAAACACAAACAAACAACCTTAACATTAAGGAGTGAGAAGCCCCAAGAACACTCAAAAAGGACAAGAACATAATCATAGTAGCAGCGGATAAGGGCAGAACGACAGCAATCATAAACAAAACGGAATATGTACAAAAAGTTGAGGAACTGCTTGTAGATACTGACACCTATCTACAGAGAAGTGTGACCCCACGCCACAGTTAACCAACAGAATAAACAATGGAACCTACACAAATATGGGCTGATAAGGTGAAACCAGAAGGCACTGATACCCCACGATTTTACAGACTACCTAAGGTACACAAACCAGACATACCATTTAGACCAATTGTGGCACTTTCAGAAACGCCATCACATAAAATGGGAAAAGAACTTCAACAGAAACTCAAAACTCCTAATCAGCAGACCCAAACACTCCATACAATCATCACAGGAACTCCTAGACAATATCAAGAAAATAAACAAAGACAAGGACAGAGCGATGGTCTCATTTGATGTAATGGCTCTGTTTACCTTGATTGACATAATCTTAGATGACAGACAATAGCCAACCTCCTGGACAAACAGAATAGATGACACGATGGGGAATCAATCAACAAGGACTACATACTCAAACTACTGGACCTGTGCTTGACGACGCACTTCAAATTCAATAGCCAAATATATGAACAAACCAATGGGACACCTATGGGCTCACCCATCTCCAGGCTCATGACAACAGCAGTGATGCAAAGCTTAGAACAAACAGCCCTCCCACAAATCCAACCCAAACTTTAGATTTGATACATGAATGACACTTTTGTAATAATTGGAAGAACAAAGATCAAGAGCACACACCGGATTATCAACACCATGCTCATAGGGATCAAGAGAGGTGGAAATTAACAACCAATTCTCATTCCTGGATGTGATGGTAGAAAGAACACAGAAGGGAAATGCACAACAAAAGTGTACAGTAAAGTGACACTCATCGACCAGATCCTGAATTATAACAGCAACCACCCAAACACACAGGAGAAGCTGTATTAGGATCCTGTTCAAAAGGGCTACAACACACTCCCAACCTGTGAAGAGAAGAACAACACCACTACGAAGCCTGTGCCAAGAATGAATATCCCCACAACTTTATCAGCAGATACCTGGCAGACAAACAACTTGACGAGGACATGCCACAAACCAACACACTAACTACTCTACCTTATAAAAAAACATCTTGGAACTAACAGCTAGACTCTGACCACTCGGATTTATGACAGCACAGAAACTGACAGTCATGCCCAGACAACAACTTACCAGAACAAAAGCTCCAATACCCATCATGTGCAGGACAAACATGGTGTACAAGAACTGCACAAAACAATATATAAGACAAACAAGCAGTCAACGATCCGCATCCATGAACGTCAACCAGCCACTACATGCCATGACCAGCTATCCTTCATATCTATATACACAGAACAGCAAGGACCACAAATTTGACTGGGACAACACAACAATAATAGGACAAGCCTCACAGAGGACAGCCAGAGAATCCCTAGATGCTTGGCACTCATTCGTGAACTCCATCAATAAACACATTGGTGTAGACCTAATATACCAACCGCTGCAACAAACAACCAGACCTGGCAACTGGAAGCAATGGGAACAAAACCAAATAAATTCCAACTGACACAGTACAGCAGCACTTTACAGAAGGCTCTACAGCACTGAGGATGTCACCAAGAAAGGGAGTGAAACATCTGCAAACCAAATTCAAAGCTCAGCAAACATACCCACAACCAACTGCATGTGGCAAATCTTCCCAACCATCCATGTTAAGATTGCCTCAGTTACTGGTCTCTTTCCCCATGGATGCTGCCTCACCTGCTGAGCATTTCTGGCATTTTCTCTACTTTTACCATATTTCCATCATCCACAGTATTTTGCTTTTGTGTTTGAATTAAAATCTACCCCTTAATTTCAGCAAATCGAATAGGAAGAGATTATGGAACTGTGAATTTAGAGGTTAGCAGAAATAGAAGAAAATTCAGAAGGACATTGATCATCAGAAATTATTAAAAGACAGACACTAGATGAATTTGCAGCTATTAAAATGTATTAATTTCATAATTTACAATATTTGCTGACTTAGTGGATGCATTTTATTCAAGTTAAGATATGCTTTTAAGCAGAAATGCAATTACGCCCATCAGAGAGTTAATGAAATGATGGATCAGTTTTTGCCTATGCTGTTCCAATCTATGCCTGGATCAACCCCAATCCAGTGGTTGGAAAAGTTAATTCTTAAACTTTGCCAACAAGTGAATATTGATCATGATTTATTAGAAGTTATTTAATCCTCCTCTGACTTTCTCAGGCCAAGAACACTCAAAATTGCAATTATACTTTTCCGATTCAAGACAGATGATTTCAACTTCCCGAGTAACAAGCTGAGACATTTTGTTGGATACACATGTACAAACCTTGGATTTGAGAGTCAGCTAAATGACAATGAAGGTACTCAACAAGATCTACAAACGGCTGAGAGCAACAAAACAGTCAAAGAGTTGGAGCTGGAAATAAAAATAATAGAGACAGTTTAGTGAAGATAATTGGAGCAGAATGATTTAATCAGAATACTCTATTGCAGAGAACAGGGATCTTTTGTCTATTCTGTAGCATGCTCAACTATATGGATTATCATTTCAGTGAAATCAAGAAATAAAACATTCCTTGATGACATCACTAAATCACTACTTATGATCCCTATGGAGACCAATACCCTTTAAAAAGATATTTTGAATTTTAATGACTAATAGGAATGATCAAACACAATTTAAATTTTAAATCAACGATGAATTTAGTGCTACAAATAAATTAAAAGCATCGACTAACCACATACACTCGAAACTACAGCTGTGGCCCAACCTGTTCAGTGATATGACACACTTCAATGAGATAAACAAATACAAAGATTACCTACTTTTACCAGCTGAAATTTATTAATCACAAACATCACATTCACTGCATTTACTGTGGTTTTAGTGTTACTAGAGAGGTTCACAACATAGTATGTACAACTAGTTAAAGAAAAAAATCACATGCGTGATGTTTCAAATTAATCAAAAAAGATACGTCGTCTTTGAGTAACAATTAATGGCCCTAAAGCTGCTCCACACACTGCCCCCAGATCATGTGCAAATCTTTCTTCACTGGCAAACACTCCCTCCTGTTGTTTTTTTATGTATGCCGTTATTGAAAATGCTTACTCACAGATGTATGTAGCCAGAAACGGTAACAGTAGCATGGTCAGACATTGGCGGATGTATCACGGTCAGCTCAAACATGTACAAAGACATCTCTCCAAATTTCAGCTTCAAATATATAGTGTTTAGAAAATTAATACTTTCCTTTTGTGTTGTGGCTTTAACTTTAATGGAGTGGTGTGATTATTGATGATATTAATGACTTCTTCTAATTCTTTTTTCATGCAAGTTCACATCTGTGCACATCAACATAGGTACAAAAAGTAATATTACCACTAAAAGCGTAATCTAAGAGTTAGTGAGAATGAAAAAGAAGTCCTTTAAACCAGACAACAGACCCTCAAAATCAAAAATTACCCTGAAACAAAATGTTGAGTCATGATCCCACCACCACCCCCAACCTGCATTAAACTATTAATGAATTAAACAACCCAAGCTTGTTGTTGGACAGAATTCAAAACAGGTATTATGACCCTTTTCATACTTCTATGTTACCGCTAATCAAAAAGTATCCTAAAATGCAATAAACTATAGAATTTAGTATTTCTATTATATTGAAAACTACTTCAACCAGACCAAAACCAGGGCACTATGCAGATGTAAATTTGGAACAAAAAGAACTGCAATTTCATTTTTGTATCTTTTTAAGAACAGAAATGCACCACTAACATTGCCAGTGACAAATCTGGAATTCTCCAGACTAATGGAATAAAGGACAGCTGCAAAATATTCATTGGAATTAAGACACAGACACAAAGAAAGAAGTATCTTTACCATAAAATTTAACTCCCTTGCCAAATTTGGTTTTGATGAACATCTAATGAATAATGTAAATTATTTTCCTATCTCTGTTTCCAAATCTCTATTTTTAAGTTGGAGCACTTGATTTTTAAGAAAAGTTCATTCATTTCATTCATTCGTTGTTGGCTAGGCCAGCATGGTTCATTTAGTGTCCATTCCTAAATACCCAGAGATACAATTAAGAATAAACCACATTGCTGTGGTTCAGTAGTCATATGTAGGCCTGACCAAATAATGATAAAAATCCTTCAATTCTAAATATCCCAGATATGTTTTTACAATATTCAGCAATGGTTACAAAGTTGCCGTTAGGTTAAACTTTTCATTCCAGATGTTAACTGAATTCAAATTCCAGTAGCTGACTTTGTGAGATTTGAACCCATGTCCCAGACATTAAAAAACAGAGGTCTGGCAGCATCTGTCAAGAGAGAAACATAGTTAACATTTTGAGTCTAGAATGGTTTTTCCTTCAGACTCTTCTTTCTCCACAGATGCTGCTAGACCTCCTGAGTTTCTCCAGCATTGTCTGTTTCTCTTTAAGATATCCAGCATCTATGGTACTTTTCTTTTATTCCCAGAACGTTGCCTGGCATTCTGGATTATTAGTCATGATACTACCATTACATCACCACTTTCTTTTCTAAAACACACCCATTTGGGAGGGTGTTTGGACTAGTATTATCATTACAAAAGGGGATTCTCAGTTGCAGTAAGGCACGTACTAGATTAACCATTTTCAACTGTGCTTAGAATTTTATGGTCACATCTAGCTATGTTGACTAATGTAGCTGACTTCAGAAATTATTCAAGTTATTCTATAGTGGTGGGGGAGCAGTTTCTGCCCAAGGACATCTGCATAAATGTCCTGAGTAAACGTGAGGGGTTTGCTCAGTTTGCCATTGCGGCAGAAGGACCAATAGCAGAAATAGCAGAAAATTAACAGTTCAGAGTCCTTCTAACAGACTGAGAAAAGGGGAAGGCTCAATAACCATACCACATGAGTTTAATGGGCAAATTTATTGCACAGGTCGTTCTGCTATGATGCAAGTTTCATTAATGTGAATGCACTGTAACACGATCAGAGAATTGGGGACACGGTTTCTAAAATGCAAATTTTTAAAAACATGTACAAAGGAACCTCAATTATCGGGTATTTGATTATCCGAATATCAGCTTATCCTGCAAGATTGCAATGACCCGATGCTCAGCTAAACTATGTTATCCAGCAGTCGATTATCCAGAATTCAACTAACTGAACGAAATACTCCCTGCCCATGTCCTTTGGGTAATCGAGGTTCCTCTGTATTGGCTGCAATGCGATTATATTGCCAACACTTTAAGCACTGTTTCTAAATTGTGATTTTTCTATCATGTGGGGTTGCACAAGAACATAACTATCACAATATAGAAGAGCTACCTATATATCAGATAAGTATGAACAGCAATTCTGTCAACTCCACTTCAACATGTTGTAATAGCTATCCCCAGGTCATTCCAGACTGAAACATTTGGCATTTACAACATTAATCAATTTGCTTTGTGTTTCTGCATTATGCAGTTCATACATATACTTTTCATCAAATCTCTTATCTTTTGCCTGAGTATTAGGAACTGAGAACATGACTTGAAATTAAATGCCAAATATTAAACTACTGAACAATCAAATTTAGAATTAATATTGCTGAACTACATAAAAATTACAACATGGAAACAGGCCCATTTGAATCATTTGGAGTTGGCATTTGTTTTTCAAAATAATCTAAGAGAATGTTCGTGCCCCTGTGTTCCTTTATCCACTTTTTCTTCAACTGTTTCATCAATCAGCGTGCAATTCAATACTGAAAGGAACTCTTTCCTTCAATTCCAAATTATGGTTAATGCATTTTACATCTTCACAACCATCGAACTAAACATATTGCTTCTGCTTTCTGTCCGAAAGCTTTGAGATTTGATTTTATATATTGGCTGAAAATTAGCCGAAGAAGGTTTAACTTCATCCAAGTCTAAACATCTAACAAACAATAAGATAGTGCAGTGACAGATTGCATATGAAAACATTACGATAGAATAATATCACTAATTATAAGTCCTGTGACAATATCTTCTCATCCACAGTATAGAATGTCTGCATCTATTCTAAGTAAGCAGATTTTCAGCTCCTAGTGTCAAGATGTTAAACAGAGGGCTTCATCTTGTGTTTTCTTTTGGCTACGTTGAGGTTGTTTTCTTTGGAGGATCAGGGAAGGGTGCACGGTGGCTCAGTAGTAAGCACTACTGCCTCATAGCACCAGGGACTGGGTTCAATTCCATCCTCAGGTGACTGTCTGTGTGGAGTTCGTACATTCTCCCTGTGTCTGTGTAAGTTTCCTCTTGGTGTTCCAGTTTCCTCCCACAGTCCAAAGATGTGCCGATTAAGTGGAGTAGCCAGGTAAATTGCCCATAGTATCTAAGGATGTGTAGGTTAGGCGGACTAGCCATGGGAAATGCAGGTTTATAGGGTGAGGGTAGGGGGTAGGGTCTGAGTGGGATGCTCTTGGGGGGAGTCGAATGGGCCAAATACCCGCTTCTGCACTGTAAAGTCCCAGTGATTTTTCTCAGTCTATTTTTCCAAACTCATCTCATTACATACTTCCAATGTCTTTTGGAATCTCACGCATCTGGTTTCCACCGTGTCTTACCATTGGCATTCCAAAACTGCAATGCTCAATCAAGGATGGAGTCTGAACAATCTGGAGAAGGGGAAGATGGCTCCTCAATTCTCCAACAGGAACCTGAAGGTCCTGATGGACGGGGTGGTCCAGAGAAGAGGCGTCCTCTTTCTGGAAGGCCAGCAGAGGGAGCTACACCACAAGATACTGCCAGCCTGGTCTGAAGTCTTCTCTTGGGTCAGTGCCATCACCAGGTTGTAGATGAAAGGCCAGTAATGCAAAATAAGCATCACATGCTTCTCTCTGCCACCTCACAATCATTCTACCTCTCATGCAAAACCCACCTCCCACTGAGACCCATACAGTCACTCTCTCTACTGTATGTTTCACTTTTCCTCACTCGCCAGCTACCTCAATCCCTACCTCTCCCAACCAAGCTCCCACACTTCTAATCTTTCATGTCCTCTGTGCTGCTTCCTCAGTCCTTCAGTAGACCTCACCACCTTTCCCCCACATGCAACATTGTGTCACCCACTGCAATCTAACTCATTCACCCACTTTCTCTCATTACAGGAGAAGATAGCCCATAACAGAGCAGAGAGAGCCGGTACAGGTGAAGGGATGCCTGGTATCCATGTCCACACCCACTATGAGGAGAGAGTTCTAGCCCTCAAAGAAGAAGATTGAGACTGATCTTGCAGGGCAGCTGAAACTCCATGTTCTACCAAATGAGTAAGTACTGCTCCTCATTCCACTGGAACTCTCATGTAAACGCAGTGGCACTCTCAATCATTGCACACCATTTCTAACAACTGGCCACACAACAGCCTTGCAGCTTCCACTTGTCTCCCATAATATCAATGAAGGAATGCCCAGCTGCCACAGAAGTGTCCTCTTGGACCTCTGAGAACAAGCATACAGTGACCTCAGAGGAATCATCAACAAGGCTTCTTCCTGTACCACCAACCAGTCTAGATACAGACACTTCTGGGGAATAAGCATGATAGAGAGTGAGGGTGCATAATCTGGTGAGCATCTCACTGTGACACAGCCAAATCAAGAAAGGGCCCGGGCAGCTGTCACTCAGAGGACTGTTGGAGACGGGACATCCCTTAGTCCCAGGAAGGAGAGAACCCTGTGGTATCAGCAATCAGCACTTTATTCACATGAACAGATATATACAGAAGTGTCAAACAATTATGTGGTTGCAATGGCCCATGGAGCAACTCATGCAATGTCTGGGTGCCTGCATGGACTGGTTAGTGGCTGCCATGGACAGCCAGGCTGGACATTCCTGAGATGCTGGAATAAGGAAGAAAGAAATTATGTTGAAATCAGAGATACTGTTCAGGTATATGAATGTACAGAGAATAGTAAATAATATTGGGGGGGATACAGCACAGATTGCTACATGGATTTTGTGATGATAACAGATATATGATTCGAGGAAGGGCAAGGCTGGGTGTTAAATATTCCCAGATAGAAGGTGTTCAGAAAACATAGAAAGAAAGAAAGCAAGCGGAATGGGTGGGAATTTTGATTAAGGAGGGCATTGCAGTGCTAGAGAAAGAAAATATTTTGGGGAGTTCAAAGACAGAATAAATTTGTTTTGAACTATCCAACAGAAAAGGTACAATTACCTTACTCAGTGTAGTTTTTGCATCATCAACTAGTGGAAAGGATAAAAAGGGACAAATCTGCAGGGAAATTAGATGCCAACATTGTAGAGTATTTATAATGACGAACTTTAATTAGACAAATATATGGATTAAGTTTGTTTGCTGACCTGGAAGGTTCGTTTTCAGACGTTTCATCACCATACTAATTAACATCATTAGTGAGCCTTCCAGATGAAGCACTGGTGTTATGGCCCACTTTCTATTTATGTGTGTAGGTTTCCTTGGGTTGCTGATGTCATTTCCTGATCTTTTTCTCAGAGTGTGATAAATGGGATCCAAATTGATGAGTTTGCTGATAGTTCCGGTTAGAATTCTATGCTTCTAGGAATTCTCGTGCATGTCTCTGTTTGGCTTGTCCTAGGATGGATGTGATGTCCCAGTCAAAATGGTGTCCTTCTTTATCTGTATGTAAGGATACTAGTGATGGTGGGTCATGTCTTTTTGTGGCTAGTTGAAGTTCATGTATCCTGGTAGCTAGTTTTTTGCTTGTTTCTCCAATGTAATGTTTATTACAGTCCTTGCAAGGTATTTTGTGAATGATGTTCATTTTACTTATTGTCTGTATAGGATCTTTTAAGTTCATTAGCTGCTGTTTTAGTGTGTTGGTGGGTTTGCAGGGTGCTATGATGCCAAAAGATCTGAGTAGCCTGGCAGTCATTTCTGAGATGTTTTTGATGTAGGGGAATGTGGCTTGGGTTTCTGGACATGTTTTATCTGCTTGTTTTGGTTTTTGCTGAGAAATCAACAGACTGTGTTCATTGGGTATCTGTTCTTTTGAATACGCGTAAAAGTGGTTTTCTTCTGCTCTTCTTAGTTCCTTAGTTCTGCAGTGTGTGGTGGCTCATTGAAATAATGTTCTAATGCAGCTTTGTTTGTGGATGTTGGGGTGATTGCTTCTGCAGTTCAGTATTTGTTTTGTATGTGTTGTTTCCCTGTAGATGCTGGTTTGAAGATCCCCATTGACTACTCTACTGTGACATCTAGGAATGGCAGTTTGTCATGGTTTTCCTCCTCTTTTGTGAATTCTATGCATGTTAAGGGTATTATTGATGGTCTTGAAGGTTTCCTCTAATTCGTTTTGTTTAGTGATAGATCAAATCTTCTTCAGATTATTCAAAATTCACAAACAGGAGCTCCCCTCACACCCATAGCCTTGCTACCTGGTACACCAACATACAGATTAGCCAAGTAACTACACCAAAGACTAAAACACTTTGTAGAAGAATCATGACATTCCATTCATTCTACCTAAGAATCCCTGAACACCAAAGACACCAAGGTAGAAGAGTATGAAATAATGATCTCTTTTGACGTAACAGCCCTGTTCACATCCATCAACATCAACCTGGCCAAAGAAACACTGACTACACTATTAGAAGAACCAAAGATACATACACCAGGCACTGCCAACTTCATCTGCAAAGGCAACAACATCAAGCTAGTGGACCTATGCCTTACCACCCACTTCACTTTCAATAACAAAACCTACAGACAAACCAACGGAACACCCATGGGATCTCCGATATCATGGTTCTTAGCAGAGACTCGAACAATCAGCTCTGCCAACCATCCAACCCAAACATTGGGCCCGCTACGTGGATGACACCTTTGTCATCACTAAACGAAACAAATTAGAGACCATCAATAATATCCTTACTGGCATAAAATTCACTAAAGAGGAGGAAAACAACAACAAACTGCCATACTTAGATGTCACGGTAGAGTGAACAGTCAATGGGAATCTTCAAATCAGCATCTACAAGAAAACAACACATATGGACCAAATACTGAACTACAGAAGCAATCATCCCAACATCCACAAACAAAACTGCTTTAGAACATTATTTCAATGAAGCACCACACATTGCAGCACTGAGGAACTAAGAAGAGCTGAAGAAAACTACCTCTGCAGCATATTCAAAAAGAACAGGTGCCCAATGAACACAGTCAGTTATTCATTCAACACACCCAAACAAGCAGACAAAACGCGCTCAGAAATCCTAGCCATCTTCCTCTACATCAAAGACATCTCGGAAATGACTGCCAGATTACTCAGACCTCCTGGAATCATGGTAGCCCACAAACCCACCAACACATTAAAACAGCAGCTCATGAACTTGAAAGACTCTATATAGACAACAAGGAAAATAGACGTGATTTACAAAATATCGTGCAAGGACTGTAACAAACACTACATTGGATAAGCAGGAGAAAACTAGCCACCAGGATACATGAACTTCAACTAGCCACAAAAAGACATGACCCACTCTAACTAGTGTCTTTTCATACAGATGAGGAAAGATACCACTTCAACTGGGACAATACATCCATCCTAGGACAAGCCAAATAGAGACACGTACGATAATTCCTAGAAGCATGGCATTTCAATTGGACATCTATCAACAAACACATCAACTTGGATCCCATCGATCACCTTCTGAGAAAAAGAACAGGAAATGACATCACCAATGGAAGGAAGCCTAAACACATAAATAGAAAGCAGGCCATAACACCTGTGCTTCACCGGAGGCTCACTGATGATGTTACCTAGTATGGTGACAAAATGTCTGAAAACGAACCTTCCAGCTTAGCGAGCAAACTTACATCTAGAACCTCAACCTGAGTTACAAATCTTCTCCAAACTCACTAGCCAAATATATATCAGGATACCATCGTGTAAGGACAGAGAGGGATAAATTTTCCTGGATTGTGTGCAGGAGAGTTTCCCACAACAATGTGTACATCAAACAAAAAAAACCCGATGCACTGTTGGAGCTAGTTTGTGGAAATGTGGTGGGACAAGTGGATCAAGTGGCAGTGGTTGAGATTTAGGAAACAGTGATCATTTTGTCATCAGGTGTAGGATGATGGTGGAAGTTCTGAGGAAGGGTCACTCAACCTACAATGTTATCTCTGATTTCTTTCCACAGATGCTATCAGAACTACTGAGCTTTTTGAGCAATTACTATTTTTAAACAAAGTTCTCTACCAGGCTGATGGTCACTTTGTGCTCCTTCCCAGGTGTGACACAAGAAATTAGTTGTGCATAATACGATGTAGACTGTGTGATTTATAGATATTGTTAATGTTATCTATTATAAGTTTGGACTTTTGAGTTAGTAACATGTGGCTTTTAGAGTGCCTAAAGTTAATTATCAAATACTGTAAGTGTTTCTGCAACCATGGTGATTTCTTTAAAGCAGTGTTTGAGGTCTAACCTTAAAATTATTGGGTTTTTTTGTGACCTCTATTGGATTTTGTTTACCTTTGTCGTGCAACCCAACAAGGTAAATATTGGGTCCCCAGGGATTGTTAGAAATATCTGAAATTTTTACTTTTTGGCTTAAGGAAAACATACATAGCTTGAAGAGAGAAGTAGCAGTGTGCTCCTGAGAAGGGAAGGATGCAGTCAATCTGGATTACTGTGAAGAATTAAAGAGTTAATGTTAGTCCCTGACCAGAATTGTTGAAATAAAACACTGAAGAAATAACTTAAAGCTACCTATGGTTACGTTCAGATATTTGATAGCTTTTTCTGGAGCTATCTGCAGTTCAAGTCCAACAATTAAATCACAAATGACTTAATACTTCTAAGGTTTTAAAGACAGAAACTCTGGTGTGAGCAATATAGCAACGATGTTTTTTGAGTACAATACATGGTATATTTTGTATAAATAGAGGGTAAGGGAAAGACAGAAGAGAGAAAATTCAAGGGAAGCAGAATTAAGAAACTTGAAATGGTAAAATATGAAAATCAAAAACAGAGGGGAACAAAATTGAAAAGACATGAACTCCAAATAGAGAAATTAATGTACATGAGTTGTCCATGGAACCTGTTAGAGAAAAGAGAAATAGAAAATTGCAGATGGAAGAACAACTAGTTTTAGAACATGAACAGAAGGATGTCAAGATAATGAAAAAAGATAGAACCAAAAAATGATGTAAGGAAAATAACACACCTTCACTGCAATAAAATTAGACATACCAAAGCAATTTTGGATATTAAATGGGAGGCCAATTACAGTTACTGGAAAATCTTAAGAGCTTTCAGATATGAGGCAGAGGAAAGGAAGTAGGTCCTAAAACTTTAGCAGTAGTTCAAGAGAACATTTCCTTGGAATATATGATAGGAAAGATGGTTCAGGACAAAAATTATTTTCCAAAGATTGACAAGAAAAATCAGACCTCTGGCTGTCTGAGCATATTATCCCAAAAGGGAGATTTATCTTTCTGCTTTGAATCAAGAAGGTAAACCAATGAAAATATTGAAAGACGTTGGAGTAGGTCAGTCACTGATGTTGGTGGATGATAGTATTTGTCTTCCAGAGGGAATGATGAATTAGAAAATATTAATTGGAAGTATACACAGAGGTTACAAACCAGTTACATTATAGTGAAGTGGATTAAAGTGGGTCTTAGTAAATGGAAAAGTAGTAGCTGAAATTGTGGAATGAATTCCTAAAAAAGGAATTGAGTTTATTTTGGGAAATGACCTGACAGGTTCAAAAATATTAGCTTCATGAAGGGTGATAGTGCAATCATTGGAGATTAAAGAAACTGAAATGTTACAAAAAGAACATCATGGATTGTTTCCGATTCTATTGTGATTGGATCTCAGGTATTAGACAGGAAGAAGTTTACAATTGGGGCAATGATTTGGAAATTCAGTTATCAGATATAACTTTTGCGAATTTAATTGAAAAGGATGAAGGCAGAGAGTATGAGGCAGAGATGTTTATGTTTCAGTGAGATACTACTTTATTGAAACCAAAACAAAACACAATATAAGATATCATATTAAGTTACAATCTGGGGTCTGACGTCCCCAGTACAGAACAACTTCGGTTATCCAAACATCAATTATCTGAATTTCAGATTATCCATACAAGATCTCAAGAACCCATAAATGCTTTCTTTGTTTACGATCAGATCAGTTATCCGAACAAAATACTCCCCACCCGTCTCGTTCAGATAATCAAGGCTGTCCTGTATTAACATCAGTTGATTATAACATAATCAGCAAAAAAATCCCATAAACTGCTCCACTGAAGTCCATATCTGAATTCTTTACAGTAGAACATGTGCAATTTCATCTTCTGGAAATTCAAACTATTGTCAGCTTGAGCTTGATGTCCAACTGTGTGCAGATCCCTTCTCTATTCCATCCTCTGAGATATGCATAGTGTCAGTATGTGAGTTAGTAGCTGCAACTGTGAAATCATATGTTAGTGCTCTATTTTTTCAATATAACTCTCCTCTGAGTGTTCCTCCACTGCCTAGCCAGATGTTTGTATGTCTGAAATGAGAATGAAAAAAGGGTTAGTTTTGGTGTAGGGAGGGCAGAGGTAAACCAGAAGAGTATGTGGGCTGAGGAAGAATTGGGATGTGAGGAGGATTGGGTATAAGGTTGCCATCACTTTTGATGCTTTCTGCCTTGTACTCACCACAATCTCTGCAATAGATATCTCAGCAATTTCGAACATTGTCTTCCTTCATGACAGCCAAGTTATGCAGGCATGTCTGAGAAGATTTGTAGCTCAGATTGAGATTCTGGCTGTAGGTTTGCTCACTGAGTTGGAAGGTTCAGTTTTAGATGTTTCGTCACCACACTAGGTAACATCATGAGTGAGCCTCTGGATGGAACACTGGTGGCGTAGCTCATTTTCTATTTATGTGTTTAAGTTTCCTTGGGTTGGTGACATCATTTCCTGCGGTGATGCCATTTCCTGTGATGATGTCATTTCCCCATTGTTTTTCTCAGGCAGTAGTAAATGGGATCCAAGTCAATGTGTTTGTTGATAGAGTTTCAATTGGAATGGCATGCTTCTAGGAGTTCTTGCATGTGTCTTTGTTTGGCTTGTCCTAGCATGGATGTGTTGTCCCAGTCAAAATAGTGTCCTTTCTTATCCATTTGAAAAGATACTAGTGAGAGTGGGTCATGTCTTTTTGTGGCTAGTCGATGTTCATGTATCCTGTGGCTAATTTTCTGTCTGTTTATCCAATGTAGTGTTTGTTACAGTTCTTGCAAGGTATTTTTGGACATTGATTTTTAGATACTACATTGGACAAACAGGCAGAAAATTAGCCACCAGGATTCATGAACATCAACTAACCACAAAATGACATGACCCACTCTCACTAGTATCCTTACATACAGATCAGGAAGGACACCACTTCGACTGGGACAACACATCCATCCTGGGACAAGCCAAACAGAGACATACACGAGAATTCCTTGAAGCATGGTATTCCAACCAGAACTCTATCAACAAACACATTGGCTTGGAACCCATTTACCACCCCCTGAGAAAAAGAACAGGAATTGACACCACCACAGGAAATGACATCACCAGAGGAAATGGCATTACAAACCCAAGGAAACCTAAACACATAAATAAAAAAGCGGACCACACCACCAGTGCTTCATCCAGAGGCTCACTGATGATGTTACCTAGTATGGTGATGAAACATCTGAAACCAAACTTTCCAGCTCAGCCTACACCTACATCCATGCCTCTATCTGTCCTGTTAACTCCTGCTGCCTCCAGTTGTGAGCTACTTTATTCTTCAAGTGTGAAGTAAGTAACTGAATGTCAGTTCATGTATATGTGTCACAGTTGAATAACTAGCAATGGTGAAACATGTGATGCTGGCTTGAGGCAGCAGTGCTAAGTACACAAAGGTTAGGTGAACCAAAAAACACTAGATATAATGGCAAATTGATGTGCATTATTGGTAGATAATTATGGTAATTTCAACAGTAACTTAGGCTGTAGGTACAAGTTGGTATTATATGGTATCTGAAAATTGATGCACAAACCCTCATCTAATTTGGAGGTCATTAAACCTTATGTAGAACTGTACCCAGACACTTGGAAGCAGATTCCTGGCATTAAGTTCACAGCTGTTGGCTCCCTTTGCTTTTTGATTTCTGAAGTGTCTTCTGCTTTGTGGATACAGAACATACCCCCTCCTTTCTGTCTCTTCTATCAAGGCTCCAGTATAGCATCCACAAACCTCAGAAACTGTTGTCTCCTGTTGTGTCATTCCCTTTTCCCAAATCTAATTCTGGTCATCCAAATTCCCAGCAATTACACCAGTTACAATTACATCTTCAAGAGGTACAAGATTGATTCAAGAATAGCAAGCTAAGTATAAGTGGCACTAGTTATTTACAATATTAGCTGTTTTTTGATTTATCCAGTCAATGTGCCGTGGTTACTATTGGTTAGATGTGGAGATTAGATTCCCTACAGTGTGGAAACAGGCCCTTCGGCCCAACCAGTCCACACTGACCCTCCGAGAAGTAACCCACTCAGACCCATTTCCCTCTGACTAATGCACCTAACACTATGGGCAATTTAGCATAGCCAATTCACCTGAGCTGCACATCTTTGGACTGTGGGAGGAACCAGGGCACCCGGAGGAAGCCCACACAGGCACAGGGGGAATGTGCAAACTCCACACAGACAGATGCCTGAGGCTGGAATCGAACCTGGGACCCTGGTGCTGTGAGGCAGCAGTGCTAACCACTGAGCCATTGATGGATATAAACTGGCCAAAGTTATTGCATTTCAATCAATGAGCACAGGTCATGATCCTCACAATCCACATGCCCCTTTTCAGGGGACTATCCAATTTAGCCTTCCTAAATTCATGATCTAATAATCCAAGAGTGCATATTCTGCTTGAAGAATTGCCAAAATTGCACTCCAAGTACCAATGCATGAACCATTATGATAATGTTTATACTATTGCTATTAAATAACTGAGTGAATATTAATGTAAGAATTGGTGTGCAGTTCTCCGCAAAGGTATTAGTAAATACGATGCAGGGCTGAGACTGGTGCCGTTTGTTCCATTCTGTTTGTACCACTAGTCAAGTAGAAGAAATGTCATGAAATGAGTAGAATATAACTTTAGATTTTCTAGATTCACTAGAGGGCACCTCATACACATAATAGGAATGGAGCTCACAAAAAACTTCATTCTGGAGCTTTATATTTTAAAATGTTATTATTCGGGTTCAATTATTTTACTAAACTCAATGTTCACCTAGTGGTTGTTAGATTAAACATTTTTTATTGATAAAATGGTAATACCAACTAGACATAGTTAGAGACATGTATATAAATGATGGTTATCTTATGGAAATGACCCTAGGGTTTCTCTGCTGAACAACCAAGGCTTCCTGTGGACAAAAGAACATTGTAGTAGTCCTGATACATAAATGGTGGTTAACTCTGATTCTATGTGCAATGACTCCTGGAACAATCCTGTTTGAGGACAAGAAACAGGACACTCATTAAATTTGAGGAGGAGATAGAGTCTTAAAGCAATGGTTTAAAGGGCTATGAGATTAGCCATAACATTTTTAAAGGGCAGAGGAAGCTTCAGGGAGTGAATTGCTGAATCCTGTTCCAAGTTTTTATGTTCTTAAGATCTCTGTGCACAAGGAAATGCCATTAAAAACTTCACCACTGGCAGTATGCACAGGCTTTTAGATCATAAAGAAAATTGTGGATTATTTCTAACATTTTGTGAACCTAATTTATGCTTAAATTGTCTAATCTATAGGCCTTGACAACAATCTGACAAAAATTCTGAAGTCCAGCCACAATGCCTAGTCAAGCTGGCCTAATACAGCTGTGACACTGGCATGATCCTGGCAGTGAAAAATTGTGCAGGTGTCTCTTGTGCAGAAAATGCAGGACGAAACCAATTATCAGTCTACTCTGATCATCAGAAAAGTGACAGAAGGAACCATCAACAGTGTGATAAACTGTTATGATCAGAACTGATGGTAATACTGGACAATTCAGAGCTCTGAATGAAAACTTGGCTAGATAGGTGATAAGTTCTATTTTTGCAGTTTTGTTACTGTACTGTCAGTCATTAAACATATTCATACCTCGCTCTAGACCTTTTAACAAAGACTGTCAGTTTAGTGCACAAAAGAAAAAAACTATATATATCACATACATAACAATTTAGAAAGATCTTAACATAAACAGCCAAAAGAAAAACTTAACTTTTTTCCCAGCATTATCCTTTACAGACATTCAAACCCAGTGAAGTATCACTCCTGTCTAAACTCTATAACTTCTTATTTAAGTTTGCAAGCATTTTCTTTTCATGACTTACTATATATTCACCAGATATGATTCTTTCCATTATTGTCTTCCACAAGATATGGAGAGACTAGCTACTGCATTAACTTTTCCAAACTGAACTTCAAGTAAAACCCTGTCTATTTGTAACTGCAAAAATAGTTAAGGCTTACTGCCAGCATTGAAAATGTTGGCTGCCACAAACTTAACTGCCTAATGGTATTAAATTGCTCTTCCCTACTCAAACCTGATGTGACTCTCATTCTCTCTTTCTGAGAGTCATAAAAGTTCAGCTTTATAAACATTTCATTGATTAAATCTTCATAAAGTCATCTCAGTTCCCAGACAACACTACAGGTTGTGTCTGAAGTCTAACAATCTTCAGCTGCTTCAACAATGACCTTTCTTCCATCACATGGTCCATAGTGGGAATGCTCACTGATGATTGCGCAATATTTAGCACCATTCAATCCTCTGATATTGAAGCAGTCTATGTCTATATGCAGCAATATTAACATTCTGTTGTGGGTTGATTAGTATGAAGTGACATTCATGCCACATATGTGTAAGGCAACAATTAACCCTGTTGAATTATTGCACAGTGCTCAGAAAGGCACTATACTTTTATGACAGTTAGGTGACATCATGACATGTTCTGCTCCAGTATAAATGGTCTCTATCTTACTATTTGCACAATTAGTCTGTTATCAAGCAGTCTGTTGGTCAGTCACTTAGTTAGCCAGTCTACTATGTATGTAGTAGAATCATAATTCAGGGAAGCATAGATCACAGACTGCACATGTAAGTCTGAGATGTCATATGAGTATACATAGTTAGTTGTTAATGAACTCTAAGAGTATTGTCTTGACCCAAAGCTGACTCTATTTTGTTTAGGTTGCATGGATTAACACATAGAAAACCAGAAACACATCAATTCACAACAACAGAAACTAACCTTAAGATATAGGAGCAGAGATTAGACCATTCAGCCCATCAAGTCTGCTCCACCATTCAATCATGGCTGATAAGTCTCTCAACCTCATTTTCCCACTTTCTACTGTAACCCTTAATCCCCTTGACAATCAAGAACTTATCTATCTCAGTCATCATTAAATACTCAATGACCTGGCCTCCACAGTCTTCAATGGCAATGAATTCCATCGATTCACCACTCTTTGGCTGAAGAGGTTTCTCCTTATTTCCATTTTAAAAGGTGTTCCCTCTACTCTAAGGCTGTGCCCTCAGGTCCTAGTCTCTCCTATCAATGGAAACGTCTTCCCATATCCAGGCCATTCAGCATTCCAAAAGTTTCAATTAGATCCCCCTCATCCTTTGAAATTCCATCGAGTAGAGACCCAGAGTCCTTAAATGTTCCTCATATGTTAAGCTTTTCATTCCGAAGACTATTCTTGTGAACCTCCTCTGAACACCTCCTGAGATACGGGGCCCAAAACTGTGCATAATACTCCAAATGTGGCCTGATCATAGCCTTATAGAGCCTTGTAAGTATATCCCTGCTTTTATATTCAAGTCCTCTCAAAATAAATGCCATCATTGCATTTGCCTTCCTACAAGCTCAACTGGCTCAACCTACAAGTTTACCTTGACAGAATCCAGAATTAGAACTCCCAAGTCTCTTTGCACTTCAGATTTCTGAATTTTCTCCCCATTTACAAAATAGTCCATGCCTCTATTCTTCCTACCAAAGTGCATGATCTCACACTTGCTCATGTTGTTCTCCATCTGCCACTTCTTTGCCCACTCTCCTAACCTGTCCAAATCCTTCTGCAGGCTCCCCACAACCTCAATTCTACCTGTCCCTCTACCTAACTTTGTATTGTCTGCAAACTTGGCCAGAATGTCCTCAGTACCTTCATCTAGATCATTAATGTATAAAGTGAAAAGTTGTGGTCCCAACACTGAGTCTTGTGGAACACCACTTGTCATCTTGAGAAAAACCCTTTGTCCCAACTCTCTGCTTTCTGTTAGACAGCCAAGCTTCTAACCATCATCCTTTAGCAGTCAATGCACTGCCATTGCTGAATCTCCCACTGACATCATCTTGGGAGTTACCTTTGACCAGAAATTGAACTGGTCTAGCTGTTTGAATACTGTTACAAGAAGTTAGAGCTGAGAATTCTGTGGCAATCACTCACCATGTGACTTCCTAAAACCTGTCCACTGTCTACTAGGCACAAGTTAAGAGTGGGATGGAATACTCTCCACTTGCCTGGATGATTGCAATTCTAACAGTCAAGAAACTTAATATTATCCAGGATAAAGCAGTCCATTCACCATTATCAGTATCCACTCCTTCCATCACTGGCAGATAATGAGAGCAGTATATACCACATGCAAGATGCATGGCAGTTACTCAGCAAGGTTTTAACAATACAATCTTAATCTCTGACCATTACCACCTAGAAACACAAGAGTAGCAGATGCAGGGGAACTCAACCAGCTGTAAGTTCCCCTCCAAGCCTCACATCGCCCTAATTTAGAACTATGTTCCAATTCTTCACTGGTACTGTCTCAAAGTTGTGAATCTCCCTTCCTAAAAGCACAGTGATGTATATACCAAGGACCAGTGGTTCATGAAGGATATCCACCACCAATTTCTGAAAGGCAATTAGAGATAGGCAATAAAGACTGTCCAGCCAGATACCCACATCTGATGAATTCTAAAAAAAATTAGACATTGAGTTTTATCTGCCTTAAGAACTACTGACTCGATGATACGATCTCATCATCATTTTCAGAGGGCTGAAAAGCCACATTCGGTAATATTGTTGCTATGATGTAGGCTCACCCATGCAATTCAATTTAATGACTGTAGACTGAATCTGGTCCAGGAACAATAGATGGATTTTGTAGTCCTCCTGCCAAATGAATGTGCTTTAAATCTAATGCTGTGGTATGCCTGTTATCCAAGTGGGAAACAGTTCAAGTATCCTCAATAACTGCTGTTCTGATCCATCTCTCCAACTGAAGTTTCAGGTACCCAACAGGTAGTGCTTTATTGGATTTACTATAATACACCATTAAAAACTAACAGCCTAGAAAAAGGTCATTCAGAACATTGTGTCTGTGCCAGCTGAATCATAAGACCATAATGCTATATGAAATAGGAACTTGAGTAGGTTGTTAGGCCCCTCAAGGCTGCTCCACCATTCAATAAGATCACGGCTAATCTGACATTTTGCTCTCCCTTCCAAAATGAACAACTTCGCATCTTCTCACATAATACTCCATTTGCCAACTTTTTGCCCACTTAATCAATCAAAATCTCTCTTTAAAACCAAAATAACTGTGGATGCTGTAAATCAGAAACAAAAACAGAAGTTACTGGAAAAGCTCAGCAGGTCTGGCAGCATCTATGAAGAGAAATCGGAGTTAATATTTCGAGTACGGGTACAGAGTTCTGCAGAAGGGTCACTGGACCAGAAATGTAATTCTGATTTCTCTTCATATATGCTACCAGACCTGCTGAGTTTTTTTCAGCAACTTCTGCTTTTGTTTTAATATCTCTATGTAAACTGTCTGTACCCCTCTTGCAACCTGCCTTTCCACCAATATTTGGGTCTTCTGCAAATTTAATGACAGCAGACTCACTTCCATCAATATTACATATATTGTAAACAGTTGTGGGTCCAGCACAATGTCTGTGGAATCCTCTAGTCACAGGTTGCCAACCTGAAAAACAACTTCTTATCTCCACTGGCTGTGCCTCCTCATTAACCAATTCTCTATTCATGTCAATATACCATCTCCAACACCGTGAGCTCTTAACTTACAACTTAATTTTTTGTGAGGTACCTTCTTGAATGCCTTCTGGAAATCTAAATACAACACATCTACCAGTTCACCCCATGTACTCTGGTTCTCAAAAGACTTCCTCAAAATATTCTAATAAATTAATATGCGATTTGTCTTTCTTGAAGCCATGATAACTTTGCTTGATTATGATTTTCAAAATATCCTGCAATTACTTCCTTAATAATGGATTCCAATACTTTTTGAATAATAGATGTTAGGTTAATCAGCCTATAGTTACCTGCTTTTGGTCTCCCGCCCTGTCACACTGTCAGTTTTCCAATCCGCTGATACATCTCCAGAATCAACTAGCCATCCGTTCTAAGGCTGCCTACCAGCACCTGGTCTGCAGCGTCATACCTCACTGGAAATTGAACCCTGCTATTCACACAGTCTTCACAAAAGTCAATGATTGTACAGAAGCAAAATTCCCAATTTACCTGAGTTTCACACCCAGGTTGACAGAAAGCACAGACCAGGTATTTAACAAGAACTATTTAACAAGAATACAAATAAATAGACGAGGTACAGAAAAACAATTTGAACAGTCAACACATAACTCAAACCCTTAGTAAACCTCCCCTTACACAAGCACCGAAACAGACACTGATAAGGAAAAAATGTGTTATGGGCTGAAGGAAAAACTGGGAAAGCAGCTCAGTGGTCCATGTTCATGGGATCTGCTGAAATGTTTCTGTGTTGATCAAAACATTTCTCCTTGGTCTTCCTTTTCTGGAGGCTATCACTGGTTAGCAGGAGGCACAAGGTAGCTTGTTCACACTTATAAAAGATCTTTGATGTATTAATCAATAGTCACAGCTTACACCAACAGCTGAAGAGAAACAAAACTTTGTTTTCGGGCTTAAAGTAGATTTTGCTATAGATAGCAGAACAACTCCCGAGTTTCACACTATCTTGTTCACAGCCTCAAGCTGTTCAGCTACCTCAGAACTAAATACATTGTTGTTGGACAGGCAGAAACAGATCAATTAGCTATTTGCTGCTGGCTGAAACTCTATTTGTGTGCACCTTTGGCTTTAGTTCATTTGCACTTCCCCTACTACTCCTTGAACCAATAGCTGTGTAGACAGAACCATAATGAGTGTCACATTACTCACATACAAGGATATGCAGTAATTTTGAGAAGGTTTGTAGCTCAGGTTGAGGTTCTGGATGTAAGTTTGCTCGCTGAACTGGAAGGTTCGTTTTCAGGCATTTCGTCACCATACTAAGTAACATCATCAGTGAGCCTCCAATGAAGCAATGGTGTTAATGACCCCGGTTTCTCGGGGTGGGGGGGGGGGGGGGGGGGGTAGTGTGTGCTGGTAAATTAGATACAAAATTTACTTGATGTTAGGAAGCAGAGGGTAGTAGTGGAAGAATGCTTGTCAGACTGGAGGCCTGTAACTAGTGGAGTGCCTCATAGGTTGGTGCTGGGTCCATTACTGTTTGTTATCTATATCAATGATTGGGATGAGGATGTGCATGGCATGATCAGTAAGTTTGTTGATGACACTAAAATAGGCGGTGTCATGGACAGTGAGGAAGGTTATCAGAAATTGCAGCAGGACCTAGATCAGCTGGGGAAATGGGCTGAGAAATAGCGAATGGAGTTTAATATAAATAATTGTGAGGTCTTGCATTTTAGAAAGTCAAATCGTGGTGAATGGTAGGGCCTTAAGGAGTGTAATGGAACAGAGAGATCTTGGAGTTCAGGTTCACAGTTCTCTGAAAGTGGAGTCACAGGTAGATGGGGCAATGAATTAGGCTTTTGGCACACTGGCCTTCATCAGTCAGAGCACTGAGTACAGAAGCTAGGAAATTATGCTGCAATTGTAAAGGCCCTACTTGGTGTACTGTATTCAGTTTTGGTCACCTTGTTATAGGAAGGATGTTATTAAACTAGAAAGGGTGCAGAAGAAATTTACAAGGATGTTGCCTGAACTCAATGGTCTGAGTCAATGGATAAGTTAGGGCTTTTTTGTTTAGACCGTAGGAGACTGAGGGAGGACCTTATAGAGGTGTATAAGATCATGAGAGGCATGGATAGAGTGAACGCACTCAGTCTTTTTCCCAGGGTTGGAGAATCAAGGACTAGGGGGCATTAGTTTAAGTTTAGAGGGGAAAGAATAAAAAGGAATCTGAGAGGCAACTTTTCTACACAGAGGGTGGTATGCAGATGGAGTGAGCTGTCAGCAGAAGTGATTGAGGTGGATACATTGACAACTTTTAAAAAATATTTGGACAAATACATGGATAGGAAAGGATTAGGAGGATATGGGCCAAGTGCAGGTTAGTGTGGATGGACATTTTGGTTAGCATGGACCAATTCGGACCAAATGGCCTGTCTCCATGCTGTAAACCACCATGACTCTATCTCTCCTCAGTTCTCTTCTATTCAAACAAAAATCCCTGCCTATGCAATATTTCTTCACAGTAAGATTCTCCAGTCCTGACAACAAACTTGTAAATCTCCTCAGCATTCTCTCAATTACAACTATATCCTTTCTGTAAAACAGTGATCGGATATGTATGCAGTATACTACCTACTGTCTATCTAATGATATATATAGTTATAACAATAACCTTCCAGACCTTAAGTGGTTCTGTTAATAAAGGAAAATATCCTATATGCCTTCTTAATCATCTTAATTATCTGTTATCTTCAGAGACATTTGCACATGCATTCCAAGGTCCCTATATTCCTTTCCATTTCCAAATATTTGTTGTGTATTCAATTGGCTTGTGTATCCTTCCAAAATGCATTATTTTAAAAATCTCTGGTTTGAATTCCATTTCTTACTTTTCAGTTCACTTGTCCAATCCATTGATACCTTCCTACAACCTTCTTCCCCCCAGTCAATCACAAGACCATATTTTGCTTCATCTGTAAACAAGTTAGTGATTTGTCCTAGATTTAAATCTAAACCATTTACTTATGAACCACATGCCTCTGCCTCCTCAATAACAATAACTGCAATGCTCCGCCATGTCATGCCCTTATAGAAAGTTTGAATTAATAGCCATGCTCATATCTACTGCCTCCATATGCTAGTTAACCTTTTGGTCTCTGATTAGGCTTAATCTTCAAACTTGTATTTTTCGGTCGATCTTTGCTCTTTTCCACACACTTACTTCAAGGAAACTGAAATATGGTTACTACCACTAAAACTTTCCTCCATATAACTGCCAAGCTGAGTTCCCTAAAACTAAATCCAATACCTGCAACCTTTGCTTGCCACATTTGTTATGCTCTGCCAAAAATAATTCTTCTGAATACTGCTTAAAAACTTTGTATATCCTTTACTTCTTGAAAAATCCTGAAGCACATCTGTCAATGATATATTAAACACATCCACTGCAATAAAAAAGGCTGTATCCTGACTTCAGTGATGTATCCAGTGGTGTGTTGCTGTGAGGAATAGGAGGGATATACTAAGTACACAGCAACAATCTGTCTGGGATCACCCAAAAGATATGGTTGGAGGCAATTGAAGAGATTAGCAACACCAACAGTATGGTGTCATCCTCCAAACCAAAGGAAGAGGTTCAATAACCTAAGCAGGGCAGAAAAGATAAAAACAATGGCACATTTCCTTACAGGCTAATGTGCTCCTCAGCCCAAATGCATGGATCTCTTATCCAACACTTACTCCTCACACCTCCTTACCTTCTAAGTACATTTATTCCTCTGAATGCAATTCATATGAGACTGTCACCTTCATCATTTTTCAAAGTTCTGCCTTTCAATGAAATTCTTTTCATCAATTGAACACATACGTACCCTCACTCATTGGTGAGTTCTTTCTTTGCTTATAAGAAAAAAAGAGAATACACAACATGAGGGGTAGAATGGCAGGTAGCTCTACAGCAGGTAGTGGTATTGACGGTCATTTTGGCTTTCATCAGAGGTTCAGAAAGATATAGCACAACAGTACCTTTGTAATTTGTTACATCAGAGCTTCAATGTGCAGATCAGACATTCAAAATCCCAAAGGTACACAAAGTAAACTCTCAGCACAAGAATGATCAACAAATTCTTTCCCATTAGCATCCAGCTTAGATGTTATTGGCATATTTCCCTGCCATGTCTTAATTCCTCTAAATTATTGCAGTGTTCTTGTCTTGTTTTCACTAGTGAGTTCTAGGAAATGTGGAAACCCAAAATTTAATTGCAAAAGCCATGTCAATATTACTCCAATTGAGCAATTAATATAGTGAAATTGACAACCCAAGAAGATTGTGGCATGGGGATTAATGTGCTGGAGCGAAATGTGAAAGCCAGTAGATTGCAGTTAACAGGATTTCACTCCCACTTGCACCCAAACCAAATACAATCACTGCATTAAAGTTCCTGCATTGTGTCAGAAAAGAAACCTTCTCAGGAGAAATGCAAACAGAAAGTGAAGAAACTCAGCAGTTCTAGCAGTATTCATGGAGAGAGAAACATTTTGAGTTTAATCTAACGTCTTCAGATTTCTTTCATCCAATTCAGCAGAGTCTGCTTTGGAGAACGCCGATTTTACAAAATGATTCTAACAGTTTGCCAGATCTGAATAAGCAGCTGACTGCATGCAGGAAAATAATTATTATACTGTCCTCTACTGCGATTTGCTCTTTCAGCCGGTCCATTTCAATATCCTATACTATTGAACTGCCATTGATGTCCAACCATGTACAATCCAAAATGGGTAGTCTGCAGACAGCTTTGGGAAAGTAGTCCAGATGTAGCAAAAATTTCCATATAGAAAATATTCTGATCTAGAGATAATATAGTTATTAGACATTTCAACAAAACTCATCAAAAATGAAAATTCAATAATGTTTATTTCAAATTAAGAGTAAAGCTGAAGGAATGAACTGCAAAACAAAGAGGACGTTTAGAACAGTTTTCCCAAAACAGTGCAGGATTTTATTTTCAGATTCCTCAATCTTGATCAAATGTGTCTCTAATACTGAATAATTCAAGCTGCTGGAGTGTAATTGTTGACACAAGAGGAGGACCCTTTCACCAGCTACATCATCACATACTTGTCTATGTTACGGCATGTTACTTTCCACCTCATGCTTAATGTCTGGTGGACCTTGGAACAGGAAGTTTAAACAATTTGGAGAATGAATGGTTTTCAGTTTGTTCCTAAAAATAGTTAAGCATGGTGTTTATCATAAACCATGTGTGGCAAAGTTGAACTTTACTGTCAGGTCTGCTTGCAGTCCGGAGATGCTTGCCAGTCTTCTGCTTTGCACCATTTCTTAAGTAAACACACAAGCTTTCCAGCTATCTGAATAATACTATACAAGAAAATTAATACAAAATGGATAAACATTAGGATCATCCATGCTACATGAAACACCATTCCCTTTGCCCAGAATTGACAAAGGATTATGGCACTGGTCTGCTTTGGGAACAGCCATCCAATTCATGTGGTGGCCAATGTCCAAAGGAATGCATGGTTAGTGACCTGTGCTCTGCAAGGGTAAGTGTCATCCTCTTCTCTCACTCTGACTGTGCTGCAGCATGCACCTCTCACCAAAACTCTTAGTCGATCATTCTATTACATTTTTTCATCTCTCAATGACTCTCCTACATCATATCTCATATCTCCCCAAACTAAGCCTTCCTGTCTTCTTACTCATTCACTTGGGACACCTCACCACCTCTCCTGTCTTTCCACCACTGTTATGGACCATAGACATAGGACCAAAGACCATAAGACATAGGAGCAGAAATTAGGCCATTCAGCCCATCGAATCTGCTCCATCATTCAATCATGGCAGATAAGTTTCTCAACCCGATTCTCCCACTTTCTCCCCGTAACACTTGACTCCCTTGATATTCAAGAACCCATTTATCTCAGTCTTAAATATACTCAATGACCTGGCCTCCACAACGTCCTGTGACAATGAAATAAACAAAAATCAGACACCCCAGATAGGATACGAACCCACAATCCCCTCAAAATATTCAGTAGATAGTCTGGACCCTAACATTTTCTTATTTTAAAGGTAAACGTAAAGTGTTGTGTTCCAGATGCAATTCAATTGGTCAAACTACCAGATTTAAAGCAAAACACAGTTCATTCATCCATTATCGTTAAAATACAACAAAAGAAAGAAGGATTTGAAATAACTCTCCTGGAAAGCTTAACAGAATAAAAGATACTGTAACCATGGCTACTTAACTTTCCAATATAGTAACATCTCATAAGCACATCCTTGGCAAAAGGCAAATTCAGCAAACAGATTGTCTCACATACAGCAGCCCCAGAGATAAAATATTAAGAGAACTTTCTGAAAGAGTGTAGCAGCCGGGGGAGGTTGACTGCAGCTTCCAACCCTGCTGAGACCCCAGCAACAATGTTGAAAACTAAAATGAAAAAACTAATCTGAAAATTCTGGTTCAGTGAGAGCTTGACCATACCCATTCAGGCTGCTTCTACTGTTCCACCTTTTAAAAAAACAAGGCCTCATAAGCTGTTTACTCGAGTGGGTCTGTTTGACTGCTCAGGGCCTCTACCCAAAAACCTCTCTTCAAAAACCCAGGACAAAATACACCTCTAAAACCACAATATCGTCCCACCGCCATTGAGTCATTTTAGCATCAATAGTGAGGTAACAGGTGGACAGAACTTGACCTCACTTGAGATGCCCCTGCTTCTCAAGGAGGTTGGCTGATGCACCAGGCACTTTGTCAGAGAATGAGTCAAAAACAAGCCCCTCAGAAGTCTCTTCCCGGGATGTTCCAATCCTGCATGTGACACACAACCCTGTGGACCTTCAAACTGAAGAGGACCAGGCTGCACTTGGGCAAGATGCATGTTTGGGCCATCTAGCCATAAATATCTGCTCAAAATTTCAAAGTCATCAGGTTCTGCTTAAAGGTCAGGCTTCCTCCAGCCCAACCACAAACTCTGGGACTCCATCCAGATATAGTGGGAGAGGCAAGGAAAAAGAAAAGCAGTCAACTTTTATTCAATAACAGGAAAAGTGTGGAAGGAACAAAGAAAGATGCTGCAGTTGCTTTTTGGGCTGACAAGGAGCTGTTTGCCATGGAGTGGAGACAAATTTATAATCAATGAATGATGTCTTCGACTCAGATTAGATATGGGTGTCAATTATATTCTGTCTGGCTTGTTGTGTCTGATGCTGCACCAGTCTATCATGGTGAAGGTGATGTTCCTCCCATTCAATGTACTTACTGTCCTTTTTGGAAGACTACTACCATTCACCCAGCTCTTCAAATCCATCCTATCCTTTCTTTCCCTGTTCCAGTTAATTATAGTACCACGTTAGGATTATGTCAGGAGTGAACTGCAAGGCCTTTCCAGATTGATCCAAGCATCAGAACCACATCTAGAGGAGCACTATCACCTGCTCCATAATGACTCTGGTGGAAACAATGGGTTGCATTATATCTTCTCTCAGCCTCAGTCAGGAGTGCTTAACGGAGTTATCAGCCAGAGTTGGTCAGTGTAATCTGGGTCTCCCAGAAGCCATCCAGAGATGACACCTGGCCCTTGGAACAAAGCCGGAACCTGAGAGTTATCAAAAATATAGGTATCATGGCAGCTTCCAGAGTGCCTGATGCAGATTTCTAAGAAATGGTAATGATGATCACAGACTGAGTGGAACCCATTCCTTTTAATTAAGTCAACTGTATTATGATGTGACACTCATAACATGATATATGTACAATCTATCATGCTTTGCACCTGGGGATGCCGGCTATGTTGGTAAAGTGCACTGCCCAGTTTTAACATTGACCTTGCATTAATTGCATTGTTAATTCTTGATACATTTATGTGTTAAGGCTTAGGATATTCCCATAAGTCTCAGAGGATCCTTGGAGACAGTCAGCTGCATAAAAATTAAGCACTGCTGTCACATTGACAACCACTAGGGTAGAATAGCTGGCCACCCCTTAGATTAAAAATCTTTTACCAGCTGATGGCACAGTTGCGACAGCATCCTGGGACATCCTGATTTTGCAGTAGTGTTGTGCCCTCATCAACTTAATGAAATGACATTGAGGACAACAGAGTCTGGGACTTGTTAAATATCCTCTGCACTGAGGGCATCTTTGGCAGTGACCTTCTTCATGTGGAGACTGTTCAGCAGTTGTTGAAGGTTGCTCCTGGTCCTGGGTTTGTTGACACCATTGCGCCTCCTCAATTTCTCTACACCTTTGCATTGCGGTGATAGTGATAAAAATGTCTATTGCAATGAATTTATATGAGGTTACAAATCACACTTCACCAGGTTATAGTCCAACAGGTTAAACTGGAAGCATTAGCTTTCGCAGCGCTGCTCCTTCATCAGGTGGTTGTGGAGGACACAATTATAAGCCACAGAATTTATATCAAAAGTTTACAGTGTGATGTAACTAAAATTATACATTGAAAAATACCTTGATTGGTTATTAAGTCTTTCATCTGTTAGAATGACCATGATAGTTTCACTCTTTCATATGTGAATCACAAAACTTTTTAAAAAAAATATTACATTCTCAGGTTAACTGTAACAATTAATGTCGTGCAGATAAGATGTTGAGATGTTGAAGGTGTTAGCCCCCTGTGTTCACTATCTGTGTGTATCTGTAGGAGTGTGTGAGTATCTGTGTGCGTGTCTGTGTATAGGAGTGCCTGTGGGTGTGTGTGTGCGCACACACGACTGTGTGTGTGTGTGTGTGTGTGTGTGTGTGTGTGTGTGTGTGTGTGATAGTGCAATGGTGGTCACCTGTAGTGTAACATGAACCCAAGGTCCCAGTCTCCAAATCAATTTATATGAAGAATAGTTTTTATGGATGTCACTTATTAAAAGTCATGCCATACATAAATATAACTTTACCACAGGCCTTTATAGTGTAGGATATGGAGGCCTCTGACAAGGAGGGTCATGGGATGCCTCTACATGAACCTTCAGCATATTAGACCTGATTCAGATGTGTGCAGCACAAGCCAAGCTGCAAATACACTTGGGATATTATATCATGCAGGATTACTAACACTTCCCCCTCCTTGCCCCAGCCCAAATCATGAGGTATTGCATATAAAAACCCAAATTCTCACACACTTAATAGTTTCACATGAGAGAAAAAAAAACAGCCCTATGCACTTATGCAGTCTATGAGACTGTTAAAATGTGTTTAGGAATTGTCAGCTGCAGGTGACACTTTAAAGGTCGCTTGTGATCATTTCTGCTTCAGAGATCCCTAGGATTAGTTTGTAATGATTGCTTGTGGCCAAAGTTCCTAAAATATGTTGATGGTCACTGCAAGAGACACATTCAGATTATAATAGCAGATGTGTTTAACTTCAAATCTAGAATACTTAAAGAATGCAATTTCTCCTTGAACAGCCTCACATCACCCACAAGCGGATTCCACATTTGCAGACAGAACAAAATAAACTTACTCAGCCCCCTCTGGATGTGCTGACAGACATTTTTCATATTTATTGCACAGTTGTAATTCAGTTGAAAATGGAAGGTTTTCCATATCCACTTGAGAGTTGCGGGCTCTATATATTATTCTATTCCATGTTCCAATTTGCATCACAGTCCCTGTCAAACCTATCAGCTTGGAGCCTTCCCACATTCCCACCCAACTATTATTTAACTATTAATATCTCCAATTTTCCCCCAAGCCCAAGGCCCACCACTTAGCCATGTCTGACATCATTATGCAAAATCCCTGGAGTAATCCACTCAGACTTTCAGACATTTTCTTGAAGCACATTTAATGTGGGTTATGTAAAATTCTGCCAAATACTATACATTTGACAATGATGTAGCATGTGCCATGCACCAATATACCTGTCCCCTTTATTATTCAATTCTGGCAAGTATGACAAGCTGTCTGACTGTCTATACTAAAAGGCAAGGCAAGGCTGAACTGTATGACTATGTTCTGAATGAAATGGCAAAAGTGCAAAAAGGCAAGGCAAGGCAGAGGTACAATGAGCATTTAAGTGCAAAGTGAGTGACTGCTAAGAAAGTAAACTAAACCAAGAAAGACACTGTCCCATTGGTGTATGTCCATGCAATTTAAGAGAAGGAAGAGCACTGCAGTTTAAAATGTCAGGGAGCTACAAAGTGCAGTATTGAAGTACTGAATTGTATTTAAAAATTAGTCAGACATATGCCATGATGAATGTGATGAAACTGGTGCTTTGCTGATCACTTCCATGTGGATGGACATGGAGCAGCTGCTTTCCATGGAGTGTGGTCTGAGATCTTGGGAAAGGATAACAAACAGAGGCCCAGAGAAAATGCCAGCATATTGCAGCTGCCAGATAACCAGTCGGACTTTTAAATTGGGAGTTGGTACCATCACGCTTCTCACTGGTATCTGGGAGAATAGTGAACTGCATACTAAAGAAATGAACAACTAATGAAACATGTATGCGTGCAAATATGGCCAGTCATTTCCTCGGGAGATTCTAGCTGTTAAAACCTCAAAAGGAAAAAATCAGGGTTTTCTTTCACTATATATTTCCAATTTACTCATCATTGCCCACATAATTAAGTTCCTGGGAAAAGACTGCTCCATGTTCTAAATCAAAAAACAAATTACTATAAGAGTGCCAAAGCAAATATTTGATATTAGAACATATGTTATGTAAGATAAGAACCAGAATGAATTTCTAACCCTCTGTGAAATCTGCTTTTTCCTGAGGCAACTAGCATGATAGAAAGTGGCTCTTGAAAACATCGATCCTACAAATGCCAATAGGTTATCAATAAAACAACTACTCATTAGGCTGCAGCCAACAAGTTGGATTTATACATTTATATATCCCAACATGCTACCTCCTATCCAGCATTTAATCTCATACTCGCCTGACTACTGGATCCACTGCTCCATCATCTTTCCCACATCAACAGGGTCCAATTGAGGGATGGCTCTTCCATTAATGCAGCAAGCATTCATGATTCCACCGAAGTGCTTGAATGCTAGGCCTTCCGAATCAGAGGCAAGAGGGTCCACTACCAGTTCAAAACTGTCATTTAACATAACACAGAACCCCGTAAGTGAAAAATACACTTTAAGATATTTTATAGGAGAAAGTGAGGACTGCAGATGCTGGAGATCAGAGCTGAAAAATGTGTTGCTGGAAAAGCGCAGCAGGTCAGGCAGCACCCAAGGAGCAGAAGAATCGACGTTTCGGGCATAAGCCCTTCTTCAGGAAAAGATATTTTATGTACATCTCAGTCCATTGTAAGAAATAGATCATTCCTTGCAACTTTAATTATAAGAAATAGATCATTCCTGAAATGACAGTATTCATGCCAATACTCGAATGAATGCACATTTCTGCTTTGCCACTTTAGGATGCATTTATTTTTAGTTTAGATTAAATGGAAGAAATTTGTCTTTACAATGTGGCTAAACTGAAAGAATAAATCCAGTTTTATTGTCTGATCATATAGATGAAGAATGAGAATCCTTTGAGTGGGCACTCATAACATTTCAACTTACATAAGAACATATGAAACAGATGTCGATGATTCAGTCCTTCAAGCCTGCACATGACTGAATCAGACTTTAGCTAATCTGATTATGACCTTAACTGCACTTTCCTGCTTTCTCCCAATTATCCGTAACAGATTAAACATCTGTCTAATTCAGTCTTCAATGATTGAATAAGCCTCCAATTCTCTTGGGGTAAGAATCCAAAAGACTAATGAACCTGACAAGAAATTTCTCATCATCTCCATCGTTAATGGGAGACACCTTATTTTGGAACTCTGCACCTCTAGATCTAGATTTTCCAGAATGGGAAACATTCTCTCAGCAACCATCCTGCAAAGCCTCTTGAGAATTTTACATCCCAGAAGATCACTTCTCATTCTTCAAACCGCCAATGAATAATGGCCTACCTGCTCAATCTTCTTGCAGAAACAATTCCCTTACCTCAGTAATAAAGCTTCTCTTAACTTCATCCAGTGCAAGTATATATTTCCTTGAATAGGGAAAGTAAAATTGCACAAAGCACTGTAGGCACAATTTCACCGCTACTCTGCACATAGATTAGATTAGATTACTTGCAGTGCTGAAACAGGCCTTTCAGCCCAACAACTCCACACCAACCCGCCGAAGCACAACCCACTCAGACCCATTCCCCTACATTTACCCCTTCACCTAACACTATGGGCAATTTAGCAAGGCCAATTCACCTAACCTTCACATTTTTTGGATTGTGGGAGGAAATCGGAGCACCCAGAGGAAACTCACACAGACACGGGGAGAATGTGCAAACTCCACACACAGACTCGCCTGAAGCTTCTCTACTTTTATGTTCCATTTCCTTTGCAAAAAAGACTGAAATTCCAATTGCTTTCCCAATTATTTGCTCAACCAGCACGCTAAATTTTTGTCATTCACGTACAAGAACATTTAGATCCCACAGTTCCCCAGCATTCTCCATTCTCTCTCCATTTAAATAACATTCTATTTTTCTATTCTTCTTGTGAAAGTACACAACTTCACATTACCACATTTGTCCCTTCATCAAAATCAATAGAGTGCAAACAGTTGAGGCTCCAGGTCTGATCCCTCTGGCACACCATTAGTGTTTACCTACCTGAAAATGATAGTGTTTCCCATTACTCAGCAAATCTTCAACTCATGCTAATATACACCTCAGCAAGACAGACTATGTTCTTTTGACGAACTTTTTATGCGGCACTTTATTGATTGCTCTTTGAAAATCCAAATGCACTACACCTACTCGTTTTACTTTATCCGCCCGCGTATTACACCCTCAAAAGGATGCAAATATATCTGTCAACACAAAATAACATTAAGGGAAGTCTATAATGTAATTTACTTAGGGGCTCCAGTTTCCTCCCACAGTCCAAAGATGTGCAGGTTAGGTGAATTGGCCAAGCTAAAGTGCCCATAGTGTTCAGGGACATGTAGGTTAAGTACAATAGTCAGGGGAAATGTAGAGTAATAGGCGTAGGGGATGGGTGTGGATGGGATACTCTTCAGAGGGTCTGTGTGGACTTGTTGGGCCAAATGGCCTGTTTCTACATTGTAGGGATTCTATGAAAAAGAAGATTTGAAGTCATGCAATGATGATTACAAATTGTTGCAATATGTAATTTGAGAACAAAATTCAAGTTAAAAAAAAGTTTAATGAACAAGAGTAACAATATGGGAAAACTAAAATTAGATTGTGAACGGGACTAAGTGAAGATGCTGATATACCAGAACAGTCAGTTGCACTACAGCAACGTTAACTTCTTATAATGCAAGTTGTGTCAGATGCTTCATACTTTAAATACAAATAACTGTGAAATAGAAAAAAAAAACATGATCAGACATTAGGCTGATTTCCAAAATCCTGAAAGTAGGAATCTCTGTTAAAAGGCAGAGAATGGAGTTGAGAACCGTATCAGCCCTAATCAAATAACGGAGCAGATTCAGTGGCCAAATGGCCTAATTCTGCTTCTAGATCTTATGGTTTTAATTAAATGGAAACAAAGAAACAAAGTAAATTCTGCTGGCAGTATTTTGGTGATTTTTACAAAGATGTGAAAAATTAAATCTGAAGTCTCTTCCTTTGGTGAGGTTACACCTTTTCTTTTCAGAATGAAGTTAGACTATCTCAACAAGATTTTTCACAAACTTTAACCAGATTGAAAAGTCTGCCAATTTCATAATAGTAGTCTACCAATAAACACAAGCTGAAATCTACAGAGGCCAGCTTATATTTATTAGCAACAACAGCAAATCAGTATTTGTTTTTCACAGACTTAAAAGTTGTTATATCTCAATTTCATGTTGTCACCATTGTTTTAATCATTGCCCATCTCAAACTAAACCAAATTGTTTTTAAATTCAGTGCTCTGCTTTCCTCTGAGCTGAGCTTCCATGCCCCTATCCTCTCCACCATATAGACAAGCAACTTCCTTCTGTATAGTATCATGATTAACAGCCCACTCTTTAGCCTGTCTTCCGCTGGAACCATCATTCATTGTTTTATTACCCCCATACTCACTATTCTAATCTATTCAGGTGGGTATCATGAAGCTTAACACATCAAAATCTGTAGTGCAGGATCCAAACTTACATCAAATCCTACTCAACTATCTTCCCTGTGCTTGCTGATCTTCATTGGCTCTCAGTAAATCAACATTTTTAATTGAAAAATTCTGTCTTTAAAATTTTCCCTAACCCTGTTTTCTAAGACATCCTCCAGCAATTCACACCACTGTTGATAGCCAAACAAGTCCTAATCTCATGTAACTGCCTTACCACAAACCCTCTCTCCCACTTGTTAAGACTTACCACTAATCAAGCTTTAAATCATTCTTCTGGATACTTCCTTCTTTCACTTTTTAAAAATCTTATTATGTTCCTGTGAAGGACTTCAGAGCATTGTCGAACAGTAAATAACTATATAAATATAAGCTGTTGTACTTGAGGCTTAAAATAAAACAATTACGTCTTTGGCAAGCCATGTGTAACTTTCCAATGTAATTATAGACTTACTTTCTAGTAACAACTTTTATTATCATCAAACCCTCTGTCACAGACTTCCATTCTGCTGTGGTCCTGTACAACACAAGAGTCTTACATAACATGCTTCACATATTTCTTTCTGCCATACTGAATAATATATTGAACAAGGGTCATCTTTTGTTTGTCATTTATATAAATGATTTCGATGACAATATAGATGGCATGGTTAGTAAGTTTGCAAATGACACCAAAATTGGTGGCATTGCAGACAGTGAAGAAGGTTTTCTAAGATTGCAAAGGGATCTTGATCAAATGGGTCAATGGGCTGAAAATTGGCAAATGGAGTTCAATCTGGATGAACATGAGGTATTGCATTTTGGTACAACAAACAAGGGTAGGGCTTACATAATTAATGATAGGGCCTTGGATAGTGTTGTAGAACAGAGGGACCTAGGGGTGCAGGTATATAATTTTTTGAAGTTTGCATCACATATAGACAGGGTGGTTAAAAAGTTGTTTGGCACACTTGCCTTCTGTTGCTCAGTCCTTTGAATATAGGAGTTGGGAAGTCATATTGAGATTGTACAGGCCTCAATGTGACTGCAAGGCCTCTTCTGGAATACTGTGTCCAGTTTTGGTCACCCGGTTACAGGAAGGATATTATCAAGCTGGAGAGGGTTCAGAAGAGATTTACCAGGATGTCGCCAGATATGGAAGGTTTGAGTAATAAAGAAAGGCTGTGACTTTTTTTCACTGGAACATAGGAGGTTGACAGGCAATCTAATAAAGGTTATAAAATAATGATAAGTATAGATAGAGTTAATGGTTGTTATCTTTCCCTTTTCTTGGAGGATTTTAAGACTGGGGGCACATTTTTAAAGTAAAAGGAGAGAGATTTAAAAAAAGACAAAATGAGACAATTTTTTTAAAACAGAGAGTGGTTCACGTATGGAATGATGGATGTAGGTCCAATTACAATGTTTAAAAGAAACCTGGATAGATTCATGAATAGGAAAGTTTTGGAAGGATATAGGCCAGGACCAAGCAGATGGGTGTAGTTTAGTTTGGGATTATGTTCGGCATGGACTGGTTGGACCAAAGGGTCTGTTTCTGTGTTGTATGACTCCATAACAAGGTATTATGAAATGTTAATGTTTTCTTTTTTCCATGTAGTAGATATTCCTGAACATTGCAACAATTCCTAATGAATGTGTGCTGACAGGTAGCTGATATTTGACCATGTACATCAGTTGTTTTGCAATACTAAGATGAGTTTTTTTAAAAAAATGATTTACTAAGCAGTTTTTTTTTGCATTTGTATGGAATAGGCAGGAATAGTTGGTAATGAGAGAGGAACAAACAAAAAAACAATTCTGGAGAACTATCATTAGTTTTAGGAGGGTAGTTTTGGTTAGCTTCTGACAGAATGCTTTCTTGGTATGTTTTTCAGAATACCTTAATAAATCTATCTACAGTGCATAATTTCTGTACTTGAACTTTAGCAATCATCAACTCATTGTAAAAACAATGAATCCTAATATTTCATGCACAAGAAAAGATGCTGATCACTGACCTTAGAAAGTCATATAGCATTATTATATTTATAGATTGCACAGGTACATTATGTGTTCTATTTCACAAATACTTTACCTACATAAAATTGATATATTATGTCAGAAATTAATTACTTCTAAACAGTAAATTGCGTTGATTTGCTGGATTTTTCATTTCAAGTGTCTTCCGCCAAAACCTAAATTATGAAAGAGAAACAAGATCAGCATGAGCATTTGTCTATACCACTCCATATTTAAAACACTGTGGTACAGCTTCTGTAATATTAGGCCTTTATTAAACATAATCAAGATCAAAGTCACATCCAATTAAAAGAGGTTGATTGCCTACCTACTTTAGCTAAACTGATGTAGTTATTAAATATACTGGTTAACATTTCAATTTGGTTGTTATATATAACTGTACATTTTTTTTTCCATGAGATCAGTGTACTTAGTCTCAAACATCACATGTAGAAATTATCTAGTCCATTTTCCATAAACTAATGAAAATCAAACATTTAAAAGACATTTGGATAGATACATGAATAGGAAAGGCTTGGAGGGTTATGGACCAGCAGTAGGCATATTTGATTAGTTTAGTTTGGGATTATGTTCAGCATGGAGTGGTTGGACTGAAGGGTCTAATTCCATGTTGTATGACTCTATGACTTAGCAGATGTTGACCCACTGTGTCAATAAGAAGCCATTGGCCAGAATTTATTGAAAAGGAAGTTTCAGTGCTTTTTAGAAAACAGATTAGAACTAGAAACATCTTCAGCGCAGCATAGCCTAAAAGCATCAAGCATGAACAATACAAAGTTTTTCAATTAAATTATTTTACATTTAAAGACAGAAAATAATTTTGCAATGCAAATATCTGGAAAGGATATTCTTTCAAACAATCACCAATTCTTTACAATTATCAAGTAAATTCCTTCTTCAAATTACATAAAATGGACGAAGCTCACAACAACTGAGGAGTGTTTTATCAGAAAGAGCTAAGATCTTTTTTACTTTTATAAATGGACTCTTGCTGAATTTAGATTTTAAGTTAAAAATCACAACACCAGGTTATAGTCCAACAGGTTTAATTGGAAGCACTAGCTTTCGGAACGCTGCTCCTTCATCATATCATGGATTTAGATTAGCTGCTATTGCTCATAGAGTGGGCAAGTTTGCTGTTCCTGGAAGGTTCCAGAAATTACTAGGACAAAAGCTAGCTCATCATCTCTTTGGAAATTCACTCCACAAATTGTGTGAAGATAGTAGTGCAATCCACATTAAGGAGAAACAGACATTGTGTCTCTCCAGTTCAGGCAGCATCCAACGAGCAGCGAAATCGACGTTTCGGGCAAAAGCCCTTCATCAGGAATAAAGGCAGTGAGCCTGAAGCATGGAGAGATAAGCTAGAGGAGGGTGGGGGTGGGGAGAGAGTAGCATAGAGTACAATGGGTGAGGAGATGAAGGTGATAGGTCAAGGAGGAGAGAGTGGAATGGATAGGTGGAAAAGAAGATAGGCAGGTCGGACAAGTCAAGGAGACAGTAACTGAGCTGGAAGTTTGAAACTAGGATGAGGTGGGGGAAGGGGAAATGAGGAAGCTGTTGAAGTCCACATTGATGCCCTGGGGTTGAAGTGTTCCGAGGCGGAAGATGAGGGCCTGGAGGAAGAACACCTCATCTTCCGCCTCGGAACACTTCAACCCCAGGGCATCAATGTGGACTTCAACAGCTTCCTCATTTCCCCTTCCCCCACCTCATCCTAGTTTCAAACTTCCAGCTCAGTTACTGTCTCCTTGACTTGTCCGACCTGCCTATCTTCTTTTTCCACCTATCCACTCCACCCTCTCCTCCTTGACCTATCACCTTCATCTCCTCCCCCACTCACCCATTGTACTCTATGCTACTCTCTCCCCATCCCCACCCTCCTCTAGCTTATCTCTCCATGCTTCAGGCTCACTGCCTTTATTCCTGATGAAGGGCTTTTGCCCGAAACGTCGATTTCGCTGCTCGTTGGATGCTGCCTGAACTGCTGTGCTCTTCCAGCACCACTAATCCAGTATTTGGTTTTCAGCATCTGCAGTCATTGTTTTTACCCCATTGTGTCTCTCCAGCTGAAGCTATTATCACTGAACTCAATATAAGACCATAAGACATAGGATTAGAAGTAAGGCCATTCGGCCCATCGAGTCCACTCTGCCATTCAATCCTGGCTGATGGGCATTTCAAATCCAATTACCCACATTCTCCCTGTAGCCCTTAATTCCTTGTGACATCAAGAATTTATCAATCTCTGCCTTGAAGACATTTAGCGTCCCGGCCTTCAATGCACTCTGCGGCAATGAATTCCACAGGCCCACCACTCTGTGGCTGAAGAAACGTCTCCACATTTCAGTTCTGAATTTACCCCCTCTAATTCTAAGGCTGTGTCCACAAGTCCTAGTCTCCTCACCTAATGGAAACAATTTCCTAGCGTCCACCCTTTCCAAGCCATGTATTATCTTGTAAGTTTCTATTAGATCTCCCCTTAATCTTCTAAACTCCAATGAATACAATCCCAGGATCCTCAGCCATTCTTCGTATGTTAGACCTACCATTCCAGGGATCATCTGTGTGAATCACCTTGGACACGGTCCAGTGCCAGTATGTCCTTCCTGAGGTGTGGGGCCCAAAACTGGACACAATACTCCAAATGGGGCCTAACCAGAGCTTTATAAAGTATTCGTAGCACAACGGTGCTTTTATATTCCAACCCTCGAGATAAATGACAACATTGCATTCGCTTTCACGGACTCAACCTGCATGTTTACCTTTAGAGAATCCTCGACTAGTGTCCCAGATCCCTTTGTACTTTGGCTTTATGAATTTTATCACCGTTTAGAAAGTAGTCCTTGCTTGTATTCTTTTTTTTCCCAAAGTGCAAGACCTCGCATTTGCTCACATTGAATTCCATCAGCCATTTCCTGGATCACTCTCCCAAACTGCCTAGATCCTTCTGCAGCCTCCCCACTTCCTCAGTACTACCTGCCTGTCCACCTAACTTCATATCATCAGCAAACTTCGCTAGAATGCCCCCAGTCCCTTCATCTAGATCATTAACATATAACGTGAACAACTGTGGCCCCAACACTGAACCCTATGGGACATCGCTTGTCACCAGCTGCCATTCTGAAAAAGAACCTTTTATCCCAAATCTCTGCCTTCTGTCAGACAGCCAATCCTCAATCCATGCCAGTAGCTCACCTCGAACACCATGGGCCCTCACCTTGCTCAGCAGCCTCCCGTGTGGCACCTTATCAAAGGCCTTTTGGAAGTCTAGATAGACCACATCCACTGGGTTTCCCTGGTCTAACCTACTTGTCACCTCTTCAAAGAATTCTAACAGGTTTGTCAGGCACGACCTCCCCTTATTAAATCCATGTTGACTTGTTCTAATAATATGGCTCACTGGCACTAACAACTCTAGTCATCTCTTACAGAATATCATGATTTTGTCCAGAGGCATCAAAACCACCTTATTATGTTGAACTGTGCCATTCAGGAATTCTATCACATGATTTCTTTTGAATAACTTTGATTAGACAGCTCTGAATTCCTTCCTCAGTCTGCTTTTTAACATCGGACCAGAGAACACGCAACTCCAGGCTCAGCTAAAGCTTACCTCAGTCTCAATGCTCTGGAAATGCAATTTCAGGAATAATCTCGAATTTGCCTGCAAAAATGAACCAATTTCCAGTCTGCAAGAATCAGAATTGTTTAGCTTGTAGTTACACACATTAGCTTCTGAGATCCTACAAAAAGGCAAAACAAAAATTGAAAGAACTACAGATGCTGTAAATTGGAGAAGAAAATGGAAATTGAGGGAGGCAATAAACAGACAGGTATTATACCTTCTGTGGTTGCAGTGGAAGATGCCATGAGACTATGTGGAAGTGAAAGAAGAGTGGACCAGGATGTCCTGGAGGGAACAGTGCCTGTGGAATGCTGACAAGGTGAGGGGAGGGGAATACAAGTGTGGTGGTAGCATCTCGTTGGAGGTGGTGGAAATTGCAGCTAATGATTCTCTGGATGCAGATGCCGGTGAGGTGGTATGGGGGACAAGGGGGTCCCTATCACTGTTGCGCGAAGAAAGAGAGGGGGTGAGGACAAAAGTGTGGGAGATGGGTCGAACTCAGCTGAGGGAGGGAGCAAGTAAACGGACAGGCGTTACATCTTCTACGAAACATTGATTCTGATTTCTCTCCACAGATGCTAGATGCTGAGCTTTTCCAGCAATTTCCATTTTTGACTCCTATAAAAAGGCAATTCTGCCAGGCCCGCCAACTACAAGAACCTACTGGACATTCACTTTCTAGATATGTGAATTAATTTTTAAAATGTTATTCATAATTGTAATTTCTCATTTCTTCCTTGTATGCATTTGTGTTGTAAAAATATTCCCTGGGTTTCAGTGCATGAATAAACCATCATTTTGCTTTAATGAGAAAGACGACTTGTTGCTGGTCATTTAGAAACTAGACTTCACAAACAGAAGTTGAGGTGGAACATATCATGGCCTATTTTGAAATGGAAATAGATAAATTACAAGAAAAATAATTAAACATCATCAGCTATGAACAAAAGAGCAGGACCCTAAAATAATTCAATTCACCTCTTTCTTGTTGTGCTAAATGTTTGAAGTACTTCTCCTTCATCAGTTTCAAGATTGGCCATGCAATAATTCGGTTTTGGCCTCCAACTGTAAAGGTAAAAAAAACTTGCAAGTAGCCTCAAAGAAAACATCTCAGAAAGACCTTGCAATCTCTGTGAAGTGGATATGCCCCCGTTTCAACAGCAGTTTAACACAGGCACCAAGTCAAGACAAAGTCTAGGCATGCAACAGCAACAATGTCAGCAAACTTAGCACACATGAGTAACCAATCACACTGAAGTATTCATATACAACAAACTAGGAAACTACAACCACTTAATATCCTTCAATTTTAATTTCATTGTGTGAAAATATAATTTAAGTGATTATGAATTCCTCAAAATGCAAACTAAAATTAGAGATACAATTTGTAAGAAATCAAAGTAAATTCTTTTTCAAAAAGTATAATTTATTATGAAGAAATTTGACAAGCCATGAACAAAAAAATAGCTTTTACGGCAAGAAAGGCTTAGCAATTAGTTTGTAATTTAAAACATGGTTAAACCCCATTCAGTAAGATCCAACATTTCCATGAATTTTGTACCAAGATTAACCATGCAGAAGTGTAAGTTTTTACCATGATTGCATTGGAGGCTTCACTTTGAGACAATATTTATATCCTATGTGCACTTAATGACATTAACTTGTGGATTTTCACATTTTTCTGCAGGTGTGGACACCTGAGGTTTCTTCCAGTTTCAATGCAACAATGATGGTGAATGTGGACAGTTTCATCGCCATTACCATCACATAATATAGCACAATCATTTCACTTTTCTAGCACTGCCTGTTTGGTCATTTCATCGAAATAAAATGTAAGTTTTGTACATTGCAGTGCTGGGTTTAAATTTGAATTTAAAGTGAAGAACTAAGCAATTAAAAAGTTTTTTTAAATGTAACCACAAAAGATTTTTCTCAGCAGATACACAAAACTTTCTCAAGAACAGATTCAGGTTCTTGTAATTTAATACCTCTCAATCAGGTGTAAATTACATTCAAGGTGAAGAAATATATACCTGGTAACAATTGCAATCAATCATAGAGACTGTATAAACCTCGTGTTTATAAGTCTCATATTACAGTGCTCATAAAGCTAATATTTTACAATCTATATGTGTGTTTAGGGTTGGTATCCTTTGTGCTAGTGTTTGTACACTTTAAATATTACTTCCTTTATTAAGTAGTGTGCACGTGCTGTGCACGTATGTGTCTTTTTCTTGTGTACAGATGAAATTGTCTGAGACAGTCCATAAAATAGTTAGTAAAAAAAAGAAACATTTTTAAACTGGCATGCACAATAGGGAATAGCATGTCCAAAAATACAGAAACAAAGTGAGAGGTTTATTGCATTGCTGTGTTTGTTTAACTTGCTTCATGTGTTTGATCTACTTAAGGTTGCTCGCTATCTTGTTCTGTAGCTACTGGTATATCTTCCAACAGAGCAGATAACTGTCGCTGCGCACACGATAGAAACAGTTCCAAACTGGCTAAGTTACGCTGACGAGCCACTTGGTCAAGCTGCAAGACAAAACATGAAAAATAAACCAACTGCAGACCACACAAGAACCAAAATCTGATTCAATACACATGTTCAAACACCAACTTGAATATATATTAGGGTTCTGCTTTTTGTAAGTTCATAAAATTATAAGTATGCAGTGAAAAAATGGCACAGCTGCAGAAACTGAATTAAAACATTTAACATAGAAATATCACTTATTATTTATCTAACTGCACCCATGAACTTTAGTGCAAAAATAAAAACACAGTACCAGTGGCTAGCTGTTCCCAAGATGCTGCCTGTATAAATCTGATCTAATTATTCCATTATTCTGTTTCGCATCCAAAAATCACAGCAGGCAGTTATTGCTTTATTCATATCTGCTCAAATCATATACAGAATGCTGTTCAGTCACCTACCTTTGTCTATTCAGTTAATTTAATCCAAGAAGAATATAACGGTGCCAGGATATATGGGTTTTGCAGAAAATAAAGGACCAGAAATTCCATCAACTAGAAATCTCACAAAGATTGCTACTCCACCCCTTCAATTTTACAGAAAGACAGGCCTCTTTCAGAAATGTGCAGCCATACTTCCATCTGGCAGTTCTTTTGTAGTGCAGAACTCTCGGGGGGAAGCAAGCCATGCCTCTTTTTACAGCAGTCAGCTGACATATTCCGAAATTTAAAGATCCAGAATATCCAACAGCCATTTTGATAGCAGCTGTCAAAGTATACAAGGTACATTTATGGTTAGGGTGTCTGGAGGCAGGTTAACTCTCAGAGTTTTCAGCCTCTGACTTGGTCTTGTACCAGAGAACTCAAAGGGCACAAAAAGGCTTCTTACATTGTCTTTCTTCCTCAAACAAAGATTCCATCTCCCCCTCTCCACATTCACTGTCAATGACAGGGCCCTCAACTATAACCGAAACATTTTCCACACATCTGGTCTCATCCCATCCCTTTGTCCCAGAAGTGGTCCCTATTTCATTTGCCACTCCACTATCCTTCATCACTTCCACCACCTCCAGCATAATGTCAAACACAGCTTCTCCTTCTCTTTTCAGCAGCATTTGAAGGAATTGCTCCTTCTTCCACATTGTGGTCCATTCCTCAGTCACCATTAACACCATGTCTCCTTCCCACAGTACCATCCCAAACAATTGCAGCTATAACACTACCAATTTACCTCGACTCTTCTTGCTATCCAAAAACTCAAGTATTCTGGTGTAACAATAATTATATTTTACTTCTTTCATTTTATTATATTCTGTGTGTTGCAATGTACTCTATATCTGAGAATTAAACACAGGCTGGATGACCACTTCATGGAACATCTCTGCCCAGTCTGCCAGCATGACACAATCTTTGGATTGTTTGCCATTTTAATTTACCACCTTCTCCTTGCACTCATTTCCATCCTTAGCCTGCTGCAATATCCCAAGTGAATCATCTTTTCTGATTAGACACGTAACATTAAAAGGTCAACAACTTCAGATCATGAATTCTGGCCTCTATTATAACATTTTTCGGCCAAGTCTCAGTATATACCTTTCTTCATTGAATAATACACTGTACTTATTCAACCCATTAAGTCTGCACCAATACATGATTAACACCTGACCGTCAACCTAATTCCATTTACCAGCATTTGGCCCATAGCCTTCAATGTTATGACATATCAAGTGCTCATTCTGGTACTTCTTAAAGAATGTGAGACAATTCACCTCGCAGACCCTCCCAGACAGCATATTCCAGAACGTGATTGGGTAAAAGAGGCTTCCTCCTATCCCCCCAAAACCACCTGCCCCTCACCTTGAACCTGTGAAGTGACACATCTACTAAGTGGAACATCTGCTCCTTATCCTCTGTCCACAGCCCTTGTAACCTTGTACACATTAATCAAATTGTCCCTCAGTCTTCTCTGCTCCAGTGAAAACAATCCAAACTTATCCAATCTTTCCTCATAACTCAGTTTCCATCTCAGGCAGCATCTTGGCGAATCTTCTCTGCACCCCCTCCTATGCAATCACATCCTTCCTGTAATGTGGCAACCAGAACTGCATGTACTACTCCAGCTTTGGTCTCGCCAAAGGCCTATACTACTCTAATATGACTTCCCTGCTTTTGTAACCTATGCCTCAATTGATAAAGGAAAAATGTCCCATATCCCTTTTTCACTACTCTACTAACATGCCCTTCCACCTTCACAGATCTATGGACAAACATGCCAAGGTCCCTTTGTTTCACAGAATTTCCTAGTGTCATGCATTCATTGAATGCTTCCTTGTCAAATTACTCCTTCCAAAGTGTATAACCTCACACTTTTTACAGTTAAATTCTATGACTTATCTGCCCATTTAACCATCCTGGAGAATTGGGGACTGCAGATGCTGGAGATCAGAGTTGAAAGAAGTGTGGTGCTGGGAAAGCATATTCGGTCAGGCAGCATCCAAGGAGCAGGAGAATCTGCGTCCCGATTATATCTTCTTGTAGCCCAAGACACCCAACCTCACTGTTAACTATCTGGCTAATCTTTGTCATCCACAAATATACTAATCCACACCCCACTGCTATCCACATCATTTGTATAAATGACAAATAAATTGGGTACCCAACACAGGTCCCTGTGGTTTGCCACTGGACACTGATTTGCGACACTAAAGCAGCCTTCTGTCATCACCCCCTGTCTCCTACAACTGTGCCAATTTTGAGTCCAGTTTTTCAAAATGCCCTGTATCCCACGTACATTTGCCTTCTTGATAAATTTCCTAGGTGGGACCTTGTCAATGGCCTTGCTAAAATCCATCAACTGCACAACCCTCATCTACACATGCTTTGTTTTCAAAGACAGCTTTTCATTCTTGGCCAATGCTTTGTTTTTTAACAACAACTATTATTATTCTCTTTGCCTTCCATTTGAAGAAATCTTGCTTATTTAATTTCTCCTCTAATCTATCGTACTTTTCATTCTACTTGTCCCCATCTTTCAACATCATAAAGCCCATCTTTCTCCCATCAGTCTCAAAGATTTTGAATTGGACCTTACATGCTAACTCTATTTCTCTCTCCTTCAATGCCAGCAGATTTGCTGTATTTTACAGTACTTTACGTTCTTCACTTTTAATTCAGTCCCAAAAGTACAATTTATTTTTGCACACATATTAAAAGATCTCAAATAACGAACAAAGTGCAATAAAACTCCTACATATCTTGAAATGGAGCCATATGCTGATGCATTTACACACAGAAAGTGAAACAATATGAACACAAGCAAGCCACTGCCATGTTTAGGCTTTTAGTCTGTCATTTTCTAGTAGACAAAGAGAAAGTGTTGACGATGGATCACTGGACTCTGAATTTTCATTGCTTTCCCTCTACAGATGCTGCCAGACCTGTTTCTCCTGCATTTTTTTTTTCAGATTTCTAGCATCCACAGTTCTGTGTTTATTAAAATAGCATGTTCCACTACAAATATGGTACTGTGATCCATGTGTACATGCGCATGTCCTACTCTTGTAAGCTTTTAACTCAGGGATGTCTTAAAACGCATAATGAATGTTGAGACTTGCATTTTAAAATGCTTATACCACATTGTTACACAATTATTTTAAAAAGTTAACACTGTACCACTCTAGGTCTTACAGAGCCTTGGTCAGACCACACTTAGAATATTGTATACAAGTTTGGTCACCTTATCTGAGGATGCATGCTCTGGCTATGGAGGGATTGCAACAAAGGTTTACTAGGTTTATTGATGGGATGGCAGGACTTAATTAGAGACAAAAAAAAACTGCAGCATCTGGAATCCACAGTAGACAAGCAGGAGACTGGAACAACACAGCAAACCAGACAGCATCAGGAGGTGGAAAAATCAACGTTATGGGTGTAACCCTTCTTCAGGACTGAGTGTGGGTGTAAGGGGAGCTGCAGACGGCAGGACGGACATACTGAGTTGAAACAGGATTAGACAAGAAAAATGCAGGAAGAATGCTCCTAATGATCAGGGAGTCCAGAATCAGGTGTCTAAGGATATGGGGTAATCCATTTAAGTGTGAGATAAGGAGAGTTTTTTTTCATCCAGAGGGTGATGAGCCTGTGGAATTTTCTGCCACAGAAAGCTGTTGAGACCAAAACATTGAAAGCTTTCAAAAAGGAGTTTCTTATAGGTCCTAGGGCTAAAGGCATCAAAGTGGGTACAGGGACAAAGCAGGAACGGAATACTGATTTGGATGATCAACTTTAATCCTGTTGAATTACAGGTTTAAATGGCTGAATGGCTGAAATGGCTGAATGGCCTATTCCTGAATGGCACAGGGAAAATTTTACGTAATAAGAAAGGAGTGAGAGAAACTCAGCATGTCCAGCAGCAACTGTGGAAAGAGAAAGAAAGAGTTAACGTTTCAATTCCAAAATACGGCTACTTCAGAAAAAGTTTCTATACCATTTTAAAATCTGAAAACATCCAAAGGAACATCGCTAAGGTGTAAATGAAATTGCAAGAACTTCAAACCATAGGAGGAGCTACCATGCATGCGCATGCAATTGTCTCCACCTAGTGGCGGCGCTGGCCAGAAATGCTGCATTTCTGCAACAAGAAAGTTAACAACACCAGAAAAAAATTTACTTATGACAGCAATGTCACAACATTAATAGAATGGTAGAACAAAGACAACAGACCTGACCAGACAAGTGCATTGATTTTTGATAAATTTCACTTGCGCCATATTCATTCTGAAATCCTAAACCAAATCGTTAGCCATCAACTACAATGTTTTAAAATATGCCTTTCCTTCACAGTAAAACAATTCAGAGACATCACTACAGGTGGCTTTCTGGGGGAAACTTAAAACTGCATAAATCTTTGGCAGTGGGGTTGAATGTGCATATCAGATGACACCAAATTGAGTTTAGCTATGATGTTCCCCGGATTAAAGTAGTCTACCTGGCTACTCAGAATCAAAAATCACAACACCAGGTTATAGTCCAACAAGTTTATTTGGAAGCACTAGCTTTCGGAGAGCCATTCCTTCATCAGGTGGTTGTGGAGAATAAGATCATGCTCACAGAATTTATAGCCAATGTTTGCAAATGTAATTTAAACAAAGCTTTGGGATTTATGTATCAAAGAACAGAAACCAGCATATCCCATTATAAAAGATGAAAGTTTCAATCTAAGATTGTTTTCTGTATCATGTCTCCATGACACTGGACTCCTTTGGCAATAAATTGTGAGCATGATCTTATTCTCCACAACTATGTAATAAAGGAGCAGCACTCTGAAAACTAGTGCAACCTGGTGGGTCTATAACCCTGCTGTTGTGTGTTTTTTAAATTTGTCCACCCTAGCCCAACACCGGTACCTCCAAACCACGGCTATTCAGAGGAACATATCCAGAAAGTTTAACTTTGAATCCTGCATTTAAGGCGGCCATAAGTCTGAAAAAGTTTGTATAATTTATTGAGTTTGATCCTTTTTGAAAACTGGCTCCTGAGGGAATTTCTTTCCACTTAGGGTATTGACTCTTCGCTGGCATACAATTATAGGGATGTTGGTTGCCTTCCAGTACGTTAGGAAGCTGTGAATTCATACTGAAGGTGCTGGCAGGCAGTTTTATGACAGTGGCCATCAAACCTAAGCCCAAATCTTTCCCGATACCCACACATATGTGCCTCCAAGAGACACAGAATGTCAATAAGCAGCAAGATCCCTAGTTCATTTTCTCTTCTGGAAAGTAGAGACACCAAATCCAGCACCTGCAATATTCCTGATCTATAAACCTCAGCTACACAGTGGATGAACAATACGGGGACCTGAGACCAGCGCAAAATATTGATTTGTAATGAATTTCATTTCAAGTGAGCATTCAGTCCAAGGATGGTCAGATAGTCATTATTCCAGCATAGATGGGAGTTGCACGTGAGGATGCTGTGGAATCACTATCACAACAGATCTCACCCAGGAAACTGAAGATTCCACAGGCAATTGTTCCACTTTTGGAGCCCTCCAAAAGTCTTCATTTAATTTGAGAATTCAAAGGGTTCCAATCAAATTAGTAAATAGTTAGTCAGGAAAATTTAAACTATTAAATGCATAACCTAACACCTGAGTAATTATTGAACAGACCACATACTTACCTCACACACTTCCAATTACACCTCCTTCAGATCCTGCTCAACCTTCATTAGGTCCTGAACCACCTTCTCCCACTTAGACCCTTGACATCCCACTTGACTGGACCTGATCTGAAAAGCTCAATCTCTCCACCACTAGACCCAACCCAACAGGACTCATGCCAGACCTGACCCAATCCAACTCAACCCTACCCGCAACCACCCCACCCTGGCCAAAACAAGAAATCCTCCCCCAGACCCAAAACCCTCCATTTCTGCCCCCTGCCAGACCCCATTTCTCCCACCCACCTTGACCTTCCTAAACATTGCAGCCCTTCCATGACCTCCTTGAAGCCTGCCAAATTAACCACTTGGCATCCTATGCATTCCCATTTGGCATCCTACCCACCTTGTATTCTGTCCCCTACCCAGCTGGCAGCCTATTTACCCAGCACCCTACTTATCTGACATCCTACCCTGCTCTATATTTACCTTGCACCCTACCATCTATCCATTTTTGCATTATACTCTGGCACCCAACCCACATGCAGCTGGCATCCTACTTGCTTAGCACCCTACACCCTACCCATCAGACATCCTACCAGCACATTTGACAGATGTCAAAGTGGCTGTCAGGAACTTTAAATTTCAGAATTTGGCAGTTGACTGCTGTAAAAAGGGGCACTATCTTCCTTCCTCCCAAACTTCCGTGTTACAAAAGAATAGGTGGAATAGAAGCAAAGCTCTGCAATTCTGCAGGAGCCCTGATTGAAATCTCTTCTCAGAAATGTAAAGCTCCCCTTTTTCATTAAAAAAAATGGCCAAGGTAGCAACCTGCTTGTGATTGCAATTGTTTGGTAAATGTTATGTGCAAAATTTCAGCATTTTGCGTATTAGCTGAATTTTACCAAAAATCAGCAGGGTGAAGATTTTGGGAAGTTTCATGGAGAGTTTCTCTCCAAGCCTTAGTGAGTTTTCTCACATAATTTTATGCTGCTCACATTATTACATACACAACATTCTTTCAAGCCTATCATTCGCACCATCTTGCACTCACCACAGTCAGACGACTTGCTACAAGACACCATTGCATTAAGACCCTGCCAGTCTGGTTGAAAACTGTCACCTGGGTCCATGTGATATCTGACTCAATCCCTTGTTTTGTCTTATTCCAAGAGAAAACATCCCACAGTAGCTCTGGTTAGGCCCCATCTGCCAGAGGAGGAAGCATGTATAGGCAGCCTAAAGGCTCTTCTCAGGACACTCCAAAGATACCTGGCTCCTCAGCTCCACCCTGGTACCAAAATCCCACAAAGTACAAGTTCAAGCTGCAGAGAATCAACCTACATCAGGTAGGACACAATCAGGATGTCTAGGCCCTCTGGCCACAAATGCCAACTTGGGTCACCCATCCAAAACTTCCAGACTAACAGAGTCTATCCATGTGGCTGCAGGATATAGATGCAATCTAGATGTGTGGGAGGGAAAAGAAAAATAAAACCTTATGGCAGTGACTCTTCATTATAAATACAGTATCACATTTTAAAACATACATTCACTTTTCAACATAAGCTATGTGAGCGAGTATCATTTTAGCTGTAGCTATAGGAATTAATGAATTAAACTTTGTCATGGTTGAATGAGTATGTATCAGGTGTTGTGAAAGATTCCAATTTTGAAAAACCTTAACAACATGAAACACACAAAAAGATCAAACCCTGAAGCTGCGCTTGCAGCTTGGATTATACAGGGAATGCTGGCCTCAACAGCATCAATACATTTGCATAACGTGAAAGATGATTTCACGCATCTCAGTTCCAGTGAATGAGGCATTGTAGGTGCGTTTCCACCCAAAGAACATCCTCATGTTTTCACTTGGCATAATGCTGTGGCTCTTTTGGATCCTCATCGTCCATCACATAACCTTGGTATGTCCTCCAATTATCCAGAACAGAGACCGTAAGGATTCAGCTGTTTCCTCTTCCTGAACAGATCTGGTATGAACATCTAGGTAAGACCTGCATGGAAACCTGATATTTTATGGCTCTTCTTGGCCTCAAGGGAAGATGTTGCACTGCAGATATGCTGAACATCATGATATGATATTCAGACTGCCACTTCTGTGCCCTAGCTCATCTGCACAGTATTCCACAGAAGATGAGTGACTGTGGTTCTCCTGTAGTATCACATCATAACAGCATTTATAGCTGGAAACTCCACAGTAGGAGGCACAAAGTGAATGACTGCAAGCTAAAATCCTCAGATGCACCTCGCTCCAATCCACGAAATGGATCCCTGTCCCGGTGTGTAAAATAGCCTGACTTCAGAATTGTAATGCAAGTAGTTGACATGCTCCAAAAGTGCAGTATTGCAGCAATAAAGTGAGTGAGAGATTTGCTATAATTATGCAGTGCATCTAATGCCAACCTCTGTAGTCGGAGGGTGCAAGCAGTCACTGCCCATGGAGACAGTGGAGACTGCTAGTCAAGGCAGAGGAAAGTAGGAGCAAGCAGTGTACTAGAATCATCAGATACCCACTCTCACTTTCATGCTGGGATTTGTTGCTACCTAGTTTCTTTCTACTGTATTAGAGAACAGAACATTACATTTAGTTCAGATGAAATTAGATACCGAACAAAGGCAAACAAATGGTCCTCTCACCATTTGAACCTTACTTTACTTGACATCAAAAACCTAATTTTTCCAACCTCATCCCATTTTCTCAACTAACTCACCGCTTCCCAAGTTGTTTAGAGCTGAGAAGTTATCCAATTGCTTAACTGTAACTTGTAACTATTCAAAATGCCAAGGATTCAAAATGACTATTCAAATAGCTATATTTTCTTTAAAAAAAGGTGATATTATGTTGAAAATAGCAGCACGAAATTAACTTGAGAATCAGTGCAGAGGCATAGAGATGCACAAAAACAGACCAACTTGTCTGTACCGACCAGATATCCTAAATAAATGTAGTCCCGTTTGCCAGCACCCGGCCCATGTCCCTCTAAACCCTTCCTATTCATATACCCATCCAGATGCCTTTTCAATGCTACAATTGTACCAGCCTCCACCACTTCCACTGGCAGTTCATTCCATACACGCACCAGCCACTGCATGAAAAAGTTGCCTTTTAGGTCCCTTTTAAATTTTTCCCCTGTCACCCTAAACCTAAGCCCTCTGGTTCTGAACTCCGCCAACCATGGGGAAAAAACCTTGTCTATTTATCCTATCTATGCCCCTCATGATTTTATAAACCTCTATAAGATCACCCCTCAGCCTCTGATGCTCCAGGAAAAACAGCCCCAGCCCATTCAGCCTCACTCTATACCTCAAACCCTCCAAACGTGCCAACATCTTGTAACACCTTGAAGGCCTTTTCTGAACTCTTTCAAGTTTTACAACATCTTTCCAAAAGGAGGGAGACCAGAATCACATAATATTCCAACAGTGGCCTAACCAATGTCCTGTACAGCTGGAACATGACCTCCCAACTCCTGTACTCAATGCTCTGACCAATAAAGGAAAGCATACTGAACACCTTCTTCACTATCCTATCAGCCCGAGACTCCACTTTCAAGGGACTATGATCCTGCACTTCAGGGTCTCTTTGTTCAGCAACACTACCGAGGACCTTATCATTAAGTGTATAAGTCCTGCCCTGATTTGCCTTTCCAAAGTGCAGCACCTCACATTTATCTAAATTATAGTCCATCTTCCATTCCTCAGCCCATTGGCCCGTTGTTTTCTCAGGTAATCATCTTCGCTGTCCACTACACCTCCAATTTTGGTGCCATCTGCAAACTTACTAACTATACCTCCTTTGTTTACATCCAAATTATTTAGATAAATTATGAAAAGTAGTGGACCCAGCACCAGTCCTTGTCGCACTCCACTGGTCACAGGCCTCCAGTCTGAAAAGCACCTGTGCACCACCACCCTCTATCTTCTACCATCGAGTCAGTTCTGTACAAGGACATGTTTCTGCAGAAGTATGACAAAGAACTGTACATTACTGAATGGAAAAATATAGTTCAATAAATATGTGGATTGCTGCATGGTAGGTCTTCAATACTCCAGATATTTGCCAAGGTCTAAGGAATGCAAGTTAAACAATGACCAATCATGAAGAAATCAAAATCTGTGCATTGGCCTATTAATTAAAATAGTGGAGAAGTATTTTACTCTAACCACAACTACCTATGTTGCCCACAGTAGATTAACTGAGTGAGAATTATTTTAAATAATAGGGAAGAGTTTGGAATTGCAGTCATCACTTCATCTGATGACAGGAAATATGAATATGAATTGCCTGTTAAAGGAGACTTTGGGCTTAGATGATATCTTCACCTTACCTGCAAAGGGTTTAAGTATTTAACAATAAAAATAGTTTTAATGGATTAGGTTGAGATTTAATTCCATCGAAGCTGCAATGAACACGTTACAGACATTTTGGATTAGTGATGCTGATTTAACAGAAGAGAATTACTACAATTATCCTTTTAATTACAAGAAGTCTGCAGCGTTTTACCATAAAGATAAAAACTTGCATAATTATCCAGTTAGCAAAAGTTTGAAATCAAACACGTTTATACAAGTAATAACGGTACAAAAGATGTCTGGCACCTTGAAACAGTTTTTGAAAGTAATGAGGAAATATGAAGTTCTCAAATACCTTTACAGCAGTTGGATAACAGAGCTTGCCAGATTTTTATGTGGGCTTACAACAAATGCAGGTTGTCAGATTTCAATATAACTTCATCAGTCATTTAATGTGATATTTGTGGATACTTTCCCGATGCTCTAAAAAGTTGTTCATTTTTACTGAATGATCTCATTTTTTCCTGCAAACATTTAGCGTTTCTCTCCTTTGCAGACATTTAGACTATCCAAAAGATCTCTTAGGATTGGCACTAAATTATTTTTGTTGTTAGTCTTTCAGCAGGTATAGCAATGCCATATTGCTCAATTTTCAATCTTCCACTCTCCTTTTTCCTCCCCCAGCCCAAACTATAAGATCAGTTTCCAACGTATGCCACTTCATTGTAATTGTTGCACGATTAAGGACCATTATAGTTGTGATGGCAATTTCCATCTGGGGTCACTTTTTTAAAATCACACAGAAGTCAGTGAGCCAACTGAGTAAAAAAGGGCTTAAAGCCTAGAATATTTGCAGCTGAATGGGAAACGTTATCAGCCATGATGTTTACAGCTCCTTTGCTACTCATTAATGAAGTAGTACCAATTGTCAGCATTGAGTCTCTAGAGAACAGTTAAAGAAAACCAGCTGCTGGGCCCAGCAGGCCAAGTTAAACAGGGAATCAGCCATTGATGAGACAGGCAATCAGGAATTTTGAGCCATATTTTCCAATCTACAAATAAGCCACTAGAAACCAAAACAATAACTAATTCTTAGGATTTTACACATGTTAAAATACAGACATTATCAAATACTAAACACAGTAGACTACCAGAACAGTTAGATATAATTAATTATGTAGAACATGGATTCAATTTGCCTGTAAGGCCAACAATTGTAGTCATGAGGGCCCCACTGGTGAAGATTTGAGGTAGACTACTACTGTCCAGTTGAAAAGCACTTGAGAACTGGTCCAACTGCCAACAATCTGTGGGATCAGAGATACCATGCTGAGTTACAGCATACAGAGTTCAAAGACAGTTAGAAGTTGTCGGAAAAGATTGAACACTCACTACATATTGCCTGAAGAGTTTGATACCTAGGTGATTTTGGGGTTTTATTTTTTCAGCAGTTTTCAATAAATTGCTATAATAGGTTAGTGATCGGCCAAGCTTATTGGCTGTGGCAATGCACAAAAGACACAGGAGCGGCGAACAAATCCATCCCCAAAATGCCTGAAAAAAATTCAATCACAGGCTGCTGGAAATTGAAAGGCAAGACTCTCTTCAGAACTGGTTCTGTCTAATGCTCAGTAGCGACCCCATTAATATCAACATAGCACAAAACTAACATTTGACTGAAGGAACAATGAGAAGGTACATAGCAACAGTGAAAGGTTACAGAGCTCAAGAAGCCAGAGTTGGTGAGATCAGGAAAAGAGCCAGTGTCTGAGCTAGAGAAGTGGGACCAGAAATGGAGAAGCCTGGGTTACTGAGCTGATTAGACAGACAGAGAGAGAGAGAGAGAGAGAGAAACACCTGCAGGGGTTGTAGGAAAGAGAAACAAAGAGGTGACTGCAGAGCTCAGGGGAAGAGACAACAGGAGGCTGCAGTGGTGGTGGAAGACAAGGAAGACAGAAAGAGACAGGCTGCAGCAGTAAGGGAGGAAAGGCGATCAGGGCAGCTGCAGAAGTGGGGTGCAAAGAACAGATTGAGAGTAACAGTCAAAACGATGGTGAAATGACAGAAGTTTCAGGAATTAGCGGATAAAGATGGGGGGCTTCAAGTATTGTGGGTGAAGAGAGAAGGTAGGGGAAACTGCAAGAGTAAGGAGACAAAAGATGGATGGAAGAGGCTTCAAGAGTGGGACAGAGGAGAGGGGAGAATGCAGGTATTGGAGGGCATGACGACAGAGGAAGGTGACTGCATACAATGAGGGAAAGAGAGCAGTCAAAAGGAGCTAGAGGAACAGAGAAGGGGAAATTGCAGGATGTTGAAGGGGGACAGCAGCAGAATAGAGGTGAAAATGAGAAAGGTAGAGGATCCATGGCTGAGAGATGGAGGCTAAAATGCTAAAAGAAAGGAAGGCTGCAAGAGGGAGAGAGGAGGTGGCTACATGTGGGTGGTGAGAGGGGACAGGAAGAGATCCTATGAGAGAGGACAGATAGATAAGTGTGAGGAGACAGTAGGATGCAGTGTGGAGCTGTGAGGAGATTGGGGTTGCAGAACAATGCTAATAGTTTTAAATTTGTTAACACACAAATATTCATCAATGAAAAATAAGGAAAAGGGAAACAACTGATGTAATGAATTATCTTGTAAACTGATGCTTTGCTTGTGTATTGTGGCTTCAAGTTCTTTAGACAGTTGGCAATCCTTGAGGATACTAATGAATTCCCAAACCTGAAAAATGTGAAGGGAGGGCAAAAGGTGAGGGATGTTTGGAGCGAAACAGGGAGAATCATTAGGGATAATCATTTCTTTCTTGTTCCTACTCTGCTTTATGTTTGCTTTCTGAAGTGGACAAGTCACCCACTTGATTAGTTGAAAATTCATCAGTTTTCAATATCTGATTGTCTGCAGGTAATTTATGAGCAGCTAGGGAAGGACTATACCCACAGCAGAATAAATTTCTGAGGAAACCACTTATTTAGCATTTCCATCATCTGATTCTTGAAAACTTCAGGCTCACAACAATAATTCAAACAATCAATTTCAACCAATGTGTATTTTCCAGGCCAGTACGCCAGAACTGGCATACAATTGCTGATCAAGGAAGGCAAAACTTGTTTTGTCTCAAATGAAGGAAGTTATAGGAATTGGGAAGTTATGTTGAGGCTATTCAGGACATTGGTGAGGCCTCTCTGGAATATTATGTTCACTTCTGGTCACCCAGTTATTGGATGTTGTGAGGTATGGAAGGTTTGAGTTATATAGAAAGGTAGGACAGCCCGGTACTTTTTTCACTGAAGCATAGGAGCTTGACCGGTGATTTGACAGAAGTTTATAAAATAATGAGAGGTAGAGATAGAATTAATGGTAATTGTCTTTTCCCTAGGGTGGGGAATTTCAAGACTAGGGGGCACATTTTTAAAGTGAGAGCAGAGAGCTTTAAAAAGACATCAACTTTTTATTTTACACAGAATGAACTTCCTGAGGAAGTGGTGGATGCAAGTACAATTACAACATTTAAAAGACATTTGGAAAGATACATGAATAGGAAAGGTCTGGAAGGATAAGGGCCAAGGAGCAGGCAGGTGGGACACTTTTACTTTGGAATTATGTTTGACATGGACTGGTTGGACCGAAGGTCTGTTTCTGTGCTGTATGACTCTATGACTCTATAACTACCTGATCGTTGTTACTGCTTCTGTGACGTCACCATCTGGTCCTAGATGAGTTGAATTTTTTTACAAATAAGGATTCAATCCCCAACACAAACTCTACTCCCTAGCTTATAATCATTCTCCTTTTCTAGCCACTGACTTTGGTTGAAACAATAGTTCATGAACTCAGTACTTGACCCAGAGTTGAGCTTTGACAGAATTTCCTCTCCATTACCATGATCATCTCTTTCCACCCAGGCGTCATCACCCATCAATTATTGAAGAGCTCATTCATGCCTTTGTTAACTTCAGCTTCAACTACTCCAATGCTGCTGTGGTCAGATCTGACATGGGTCAGTACAGAAATTATGCATCAGGTACACTTAAATCTACACTCTGTGCATTTGAGAAAAAATGGTAGTTGTACCAGAAAAAGTCAATGGCCATCTGGATACAAAACTAAGTAAGGAATCCAAAACAAAGAATGACTATCTATCAGACCAGAGTTGGGTACACAGTTGGTGCTAAGAACATTAATTACTTAAATGTGAAGTTAAGGGCATAATTTCAAAGTTATGGCAAAAGGGAAGACAGTAATAAAGTAAAAGGTAAAGTCACCACACTCCTACCAGACCATAGGGCTGTTCTTCCATTAGAGAAAGACAACTGAGGGTCAAAATGTTTCAGGCAAGCAGGGGAGGTTGACAAGGTAACCTCAGTTGATGTGGGAATTGAACGCATGCTTTTGGACTCTTTCTGCATTGCAACCAGCTGTCCAGCCAACTGAACTAATTGCCTTAGTAATAGACACAAAGGATGGTGGAATGGGCAACATATTCAATACAGAAAAGTGATAAGTAATAGAATTTGCTAAGAAGAGAGAAGAGACAGTACAAGTTAAAGAGAACAATGTTAAGGAGTTTTCAGAACAGAGAGAAGACCTATGCATTGTTAAAGATCAAACCAAACCCTTTCACTCATAGCAAGGAGATAGCCTCGATCCAAACTTTCATCTTATGTAAAGACAGGTAGAAGGTGCTATGTTCCAAATGTGATTTGATAAGTCAAGCTACTAGGCTTTAAGCAAAACATACTTTACTCTCAAAGCACAGTTAAAATACAAACAAAAAAAGAATTGCCATAATTTTAACTATTGAATACTTAATGATATAATATTATTTAACTACGACTCATCAACATCCTATGAGCCCCTTTAGCAATGGCAAATTCAGCAAAACAGATTTCCTTCACTTATTCTCGTTTCCAGTCCAAGAGAAAGAACACCAACAGAATGAATCTAGCACCAGAGAGAGACCTCAAGTTTTTTTTTTCAGCAGCATCTTCAACTCCAAAAACCCCAGCTCAAAATCTGAATGCAAAACTAAAACCTTGGATCTGTGGGAGTCTTAGTCCACCCACTCATGCTTTTTTTGATTGCTTTAAATAAAATTTAAAGCTATTTACTCTGCTTTCCATGGAGCAAAGATCTCATCACCAGGTTTACAAGAGACCTCTTCAAAAGAAACAGTTCAGAACAAATCCCCCTTAAAGGAACATCTTGTGACAGCTTAAAGACCAATAACATCTAAGGAAAAAGAGATATAAATGATCTAGTGACCACACACATATCATGCAACAAAATGTAACATTTAAGATTTTTATTATAACCAAACTAAAAATCACATTGACTTATTATTTAATAGGCAACCAATACACCAAACTATATTCCCTAATAATTGTTAACATAACTAAAAATCCTAAGGCACATTATATATTATGCTACCTCTTATTGAAGTCTGGTGGTCATAACATGGCTCATGAAGCAAATAGGTTCCTTCATTTTATAAACAGAGGTAGACTACAAGTCAAACTACATGTAACACTAGTTTGGCTTCAGTATTAATAAATGCCCAATTCTGGGCACATATGTCATGAAATTTTGGAGGGGTCACAAAAGAAATTTACCAGAATAGCTCCAGGGATGGGTGATTTCAGTTATGTGAATAGACTGCAAAAACTGTGGTTGTTTTCCTTCACTGGGTTTGGCTAGATTCATACTACTCTTGATATCATAATAGCCTTGGTTCAAAAATGGTCAAGAGCTGAGCTCCAGCTGATTGCCCTTTTCAATCCAGATTAAAATCAAGCTGATTTTAATCCAGTGTGGCATGAAAGAGTCCTAAAAAAGCTGGAGATAATGGAAATCACAGTGGAAAATGCTCCACTGTTGGAGTCACACTTGGCACAAAGGAAGGTGATAGTGACTGCTAGAGGTAAATCATTCAATACCAGGAGTTCCTCAGGGTACTGCCCTTGATCCAACTATTTCAACTGTTTCACCAATCACTTTCCTTCTAGATATTTTCTATTCAACCTATTCAGTCATGTTATTAAAATGTTTGGAACAGGTTGGACCTGACCCCAGATCTTCTGGCTCAGAGGTAGGGCTACTACAACTATACCACAAGAGTCCAATGACTTTCCTTCTATCATAAGGTCAGAAGTGGAGATTTCACTGATTGCATAATGTTCAGTACCACTCAAAACTCTTTAGATACTGAAGCAGTTCAAGTCCATAAGCAACTGGACAACCATCAGACCTCAAGTGATAAGTGGCAAGTAACATGTGTGTCACACAAATGTCAGGCAAATAACCATCCGATAACAGAAAATCTAACAGTCTTCCTCTAACATTCAATGGTATTACCATTCCTGAATACCCCATTGTATATATCCTTGATTAACAAGTAATGTACAATTCTTTGCTTGGCTAGTACTGCAAAAGAACTTCATGTAACAAACATTAAATCATATAGCAAATGGAACATAGCTGCTGCATATTATTACGTCTTCTGTGAAAGGGAGTTTGTTTGCTGTCTGCCAGAAAGAAGGGCTTTTGCCCGAAACATCAATTTTCCTGCTCCTCGAATGCTGCCTGGCCTGCTGTGCTTTTCCAGCACCACTCTGATCTAAACTCTGGTTTCCAGCATCTGCAGTCCTCACTTTTGCCTAGAGATTCCAAGGTCCTGGATTCAGAAGTCTCACCCATTTTGACCAGATTCCATTTTCACTGGTAGGGAAAACGTAGCAGGGCATTAATAATGCAAGGGAAATCTAAACTCAGCAGGACCTTAGTTCCCTCAGGCTTTATTCCAGTTATTTATTTATATTTTAAGTCCTCACATTTCACTGCTAATCCCCATGCCAGCCATCCACTCCTACTCACACCTCATATATTCTATGCCAACTAATGGCCCATACCCACTCTGTATGACCCCTCATATCTCAATATGAACACAAACCACTCCCCTTCAGGAGTCAGGTTCAAACAGATTGCACTGTAGTGAGTGTTGAAGTTATGATTTTTTTTAAGTGTAGATGCAAATGCTCTTGACTCTCGAATCCTCAGCTCTTTAAAAGTTACCATCTTGGGGTTAAAAAAACCTGTCAGACATTTACAATAAATATCTGTTGACATTATCCCAAGATCTTTAATTATATCATTCTTAATACATGGCTGCTTTCCACAACCTATAATTATCTCAGCAGGGTGTCTGTGTCCACCATTTGATTGGCAGTTTAGAGATTATTAAAGGATTAGCGGCCTATGATGTGTGGTGATGAAAACAAGTTTGTTTGTTTATTAATAAGAAATGAAAATGCTAGACAGTAATTGAACAATTTGAATGGGTTCTCATGAACAGGAGTGTAACAAGCACTTTAGATATTTAGAATTTAGTTTTATTTCATCTGAATAAGTTTCCTGACATCTGTCCATGATGGATGCTGAGTGACTGGCTTGGAGGGTTCAGGAGCAAAGGATAGAAGGCAATGTGTTAGTATTAGGTTTGCTTCAAGAGATATAAAGGACCCAGGAGTTGGTTGGCATTGAGGGAATGATATAATTTGAAGTGGGTGAGTTGGCATGGATGGGGTTTGAAGAATAGTTTGGATGAGGTAAGGCCAAAGGGTAAGTGCCTAAAATATGAACAAATAACTGAAACACTGTCCCAGCGAACCTCAACAATCGGCAGTGTCTGTCACCACCTCTGATCTGTTTCCCAAGGTGGTGAGACTTCAAACTGTACCTGCCTTCCTCTTCCCTCAGAATGAAAATCCTATCAGTCAGAGGAATTTTTCCTTTGGTAGTTACAAAGTAGGTAATTTCCCCATTGGTGATATCTACATCAGAATCAAAACTCCAGGCCCAAGTGTTAATACAAAGGGAGTGCTACTGTCTTTGCTGAATGTCTACTGAAGGTCTGATGTTATTTAAGCTGTTACGCACTCTGTTTAACCTTTTCTCTTAAAAAGAGAAACTTGCTTAATACCTTTGGTTTTTGGTAATTTGGTTCTTTTTATTTCCATTTTTACTAAGCTGGTGTTTTCCTGCATTCCTAGATCCAGTTGGGACACAGCATGGTTCCTTTCATGATTGGCACATTTTCTTCCCTTGTTTCCAGAATTCAGTTATGCGTGTTTGAATAGTGTCTCTTACAGTTTGTTATGGTTTCCTTTGCTCCTAACAACACCAGCTATTTTAATTCTCAGAAAAAAAAAATCAGGAGTGGGAGATTCATCAACAAGGACTATTAAAAAAAACCTTTAAAAAAAATGACTTCTAAACAAAACAACTCTGTTGATGGACACATTTTAATTACACAATTTGAGGGGACAGACAGACAGAATTTGTGCAATTGATGAGGTGAGGATTGGAATGTAGCATATTTTAACAGCATATTTCCATTTGAGAAACTTTTCAATTTTCTCTGAAACACAGACTCATCCTGGCTATCATCCAAGCATCTGTGCTTGTTTCCCTAATCCAGTGTTTTAGTTCCCCATAATCTAGTATTCCCCAAATAAATCATAAATAGTTTGAAACAAACCAGTCAAAAACAATTACAGAAAATAGGTGAAAAAAAAAGGGGTTAGCAAAAGTAACAAAGCTGTTGAGGGTCATTTGATGATTTATTTATAGGTCTTAAACACACCATGACAATTTTGCTGACACTGTAGAACATTAGATGCTCGAATCTTTCCAAGATACTAGCTTATCACATACATCAAGTAGGTATGGACCAACCCATAGACTGCATATGAATTCAATGCTGCATATGAATTGTTCACAAGAATATAAACAAAAACGGCTAGGAAAACTTACCACGTGATTTTGTTTTCCTCCAGAGGGGAAACAGTTGCATTTTTCAAAGCAATTAGTACCTGGCATGCAAAGACGAATCCAGCGCAGTGAAATTATGTGGCACTACGTACACTTAGATCTGCAGTAATTCCCATTTTAAATTTCAGGTGTTTGTGGAAAATATTTCCTGAGTTTTGTTATTTATTTTGAAAGTGATAGGAAGTTATTGCCCTTGGCATCAAAGCAATATTTCGCTGAGTAAGGCATCAAAGAACCTAAACAGAATTGAAGTTAATGGGAATCAAGGTGAAAAGCTCACCGCTTATAGAGTTATGTTCAGCACAAAGGAAGATGACTGTGCTTGCTAGAAACCAATTATCATAGAATAGAATCACTACAGTGTGGAAACTGGCTATTCAGCCCAACAAGTCCACATCTCCGAAGAGTAACTCACCCAGACCCTTCCCTTACCCTACTGCTCGACATTTCCTCCTGACTAATGCACCTAACCTACACGTCCCAAAACACTACAGACAATTTAGCATTGCCAATTCACCTGAACTGCACATCTTTCGACTGAGAGAGGAAACTGCAGCACCCGGAAGAAACCCACGCAGACACGGGGAGAATGTATAAACTCCACAGACAGTCACTCGAGGCAGGAATCAAACACGAGTCCCTGGCGCTGTGAGGCAACAATGCTAACCACTTAGCCACTGTGCCACCCTAAATTACCTTAGATATCACTGCAGGAATTTGGCTGGGCAGTTTTCTTGCCCCAACTATCTTTACCTGCTTCAAAATTTCTTCCCTCAAATACAAGATGAGAAGTAGGGTCGGTTACTGATGATAATACCATGAAGCTCCATTTACAATTTCTTAATAACGAAACAGTTGCCTGTATGGCAACAAGACCTGGACAACATTAGGCATGAGCTAACCGGGGAAGTAACATTTGGACCCAAAAATGCTAGGTAATGATTATTTCTAACAACTACAGGTTTAATTACTTTCCCCTTAACTGCACTGCCAATTCTGAAACCTCACCATCAACATCCTGGGGGCCCCAATTAACTAGAAACCTAACCAGATAAGCCACATAAATACTGTGGCTAGAGAGAAGATTACAGTCTGGCTATGTGGTGACAAATAATTCAGTTATGAACTCTAAAAAGCCTCTCCTCTATCTAATTACACTGCAAATGTACTGGCAGCAAGAAGAGTGCAGCAGTCCAAGATGGTAGCTTATCATTATCTTCAAAGGACAATTAGAATTGGCAATAAAAAGTGGTCTTGCCAACAACGTTCACATCCCATGAACAAATAAAAACAAGTGCATTTTCAGTGAACTTCTTGAAACACCAACTAATTATTTGTTTACACTCCAACAATGTACAAAACCATATTGCTATCAGAAAATTACAGAAAAGCACTTGGTATATTCGTAGCTATTTAAATCAAACTATTCTCAATGGATTGGTTCCATCTGAGGGCTTTATTTTTTGCTGCGACACTTGTGTTGTGATTACATTTACTTATACATTTCAAAAGTTACAAAATGATAAAAGATCTTTTACGCAATAATAGATCCTCACTAAGGAATTAAGCAGATCATTTCATACCTTCTTGCTTTTGCAATGATTTCACTTTAGTTGAACCAGCAACTTGCCCAAAATCATTTTAAACTTCAACTTAAATATTCTTGACAGCCAATAAGTGGAGCTTAATTCATGTAAATACAAAACCCAAATATTTTCATCGAAGCTACTAAACATCTAAATTACACTGCACTGTATGGTGTATTAAATAAGCCTGCTGTGTAAACTTGCTTTTCTCACAAATCAGTAAATTGTTTAAAAATACATAAATTTGGGAAAATATTGCAACCAAAATGAATCTAGCCACATCTGTAGCTAAAAACACTAATGTCAAAATAAATTAATAAAATCCTCTCAAAGCTGCAAGAATATCTACTGCACTCCATCAGAAAAATAATAGGCTAGAATTTCTTTGAAAAAGATGTAAGCTATGCATCATGTGCTATATCAATTTCCATGATTTAATTTTACCAAATATTTTTACAATACATGATGAAAATCCTATTCAAAGTCTCCCAGTAGCAACAGAAATTTGGTAATCAAAGAAATTAAGAAAATAATTTATAGGGAACTTTTTTGTAAAGTAGCTGAGTTATATTAAAAAGGATTTGGTGGTGACTTAATTTTTTTTGATGATTTGAAATATAATCTCTACACGCCAATAAAAAGAAAGGTTAAGACTTAAAAGCTGTTATTTCTTTGTAACTTAAAGGAAAAGAAAACTGTTTTGAGAACACTGAAATTAATACCCTCATTTTACAACTTTAGAAGAAATCGACTTGCCTGTTGGTGGTAGATTCCTGTGCTCAGGTTCCCACTAACTTACTCCTGGGAAAATATAAACACTGCTTCTTCAAGAATATTATTCACCTCCCAACGATGCCCTAGTTTCACTGCAAATGTCTGGCAGTGAACTCTGCAGCTTAGGCTCTACCAGCAGGTAGGTCAGTCAATATATGTTAACACTGAGTGATGATCATGCTTGAAAGTAACTTCAAACTTATTAGTACGCAGTATTGCATTCTACTCAAATAAGCAGTTTCTTTCCAACTAACAAGAATGATGCAAAAAAATCCTTCAGCAATTGGAATCAATCACAATATCAGAATTGAACAGCAAACTAGTTATACTCAGTTATGTCAAACACATTTAGTTTTAAATCTTTAAAGTGTTGTTTTTAATAGAACAGGAATGTTCTGCCAAAGTAAAATCTTTAATGATGTGACTCTGCACTCACTATATTACCTTTCCCTCTCCCAATTTTCTATTCTTAATTTGGCATTGACAGATTACAGTTTTACACATGCTGGCAGCATTTCAACACTTCTCCAAAGTGGCTATTCTTCATGTGTTGAGCTTTAGGCAGAGGCTAAATAGGCTGGGGCTATTTTCCCTAGAACATTGGAAACTAAGCAATAACCTTATAAAAGCTTATAAAATCATGCAGGGCATGGAGAGGGTGAAGAGCCTCGGTTTTGACCAGGTTAGGGGAGTACAAAACTAGATTGCATAGGTTAAAAGTGAGAAGGGAAAGACTTAAAAGGGACTCCAGGGGCAACCTTTCAAACAGAGGATGGCACATGTATGGAATGAGTTACCAGATATGGTGGAGGAGTCTGGTACAATTACAGCATTTAAAAGGCATATAGATAGATATATGAACAGGAAGGGTTGAGACGGATATGGACCAAATGCTGGCAAATGGGACTAGATCAGTTTAAGATATCTGGTCAGCGCATAGGAGTTGGACCGAAGGATCTGTTTCTGTGCTGCATAACTATGACTCATTGTACAAGCTTGGACAGTGAGTGTCTGCAACCAACTCAAGTATTGATATATCATAATTGAGTCCATTAATTTCTTCACTTGACATTCACACATCTGTTTTCCAACTGAGTTCAGTAGATTTCATTTGGAACCAGAACTCGGCATGAATTTTCACTTCCTGGTCAAGTGCCTATACTGACTGAATCACTGAACAGGTCATATTAACTCAACATAGACCAATTATTAAATCTATGGCTTACCAAATTCTCTCTCTCACACCATAAAGAAGCACATTTACCCACTGGAGGAAGAAGCAGCACAAACAATAAATGCCTATTACATTCCATTAGTGTGAAATGAAGACTATCTGCTCATGCCAAAGATCCTCCAAAATAATGGCAAAAATGTTGATCATGAAATGAGCCTGCTACCTACAGTGACCAATGTTCTGTCATTACTAATAAAACAGACATGAAGGAATACATATTCCTGTCAGAGAAATTGTGATAAAGACAGGAGAAAAACACAGATTAGTCTATGTTCTGAGCCTTTTGATTCACAAAGGATAAATATAACAACAGACATTCATCACAAGAGATCAAAAAGTATTCATATTGGCAATTAGATTACCTACAGTGTGGAAACAGGCCCTTCAGACCAACAACTCCATACCGAAGAGTAATCCACCCAGACCCATTTTCCTTTGACTAATGCACCTAACACTATGGACAATTTAGCATGGCCAATTCACATAACCTGCACATCTTTGGATTGTGGGAGGAAACCGGGGCACCCGGAAGAAAACCACGCAAACACGAGGAGAATGTCACAGTCACCCAGGCTGGAATCGAACCTGGCACCCTAGTGCTGTGAGGCAGCAGTGCTAACCACTGAGCCACTGTGCTGCCCCATTTCAGACAAAGTTATACACAGCCAGGAGAAAATTGGCTTATTAAAGGAAGGAAGAGGAAATAGAGAATAAAATTAGAAATCCAAGTGTTTGTGCAAATTGAAAGGATTTGGTTCCAAGACTTTGCATATTTTTCAATAGGTATCACTCAGTATTAAAGCGGAGTTCTATTATTCACAGGAAGGCTACTTTAGCTGTGTGGGGCACGTAAGCAGTACTTAAATGCCAAGGTAAAAGATGTAAAGGCCTTTCTGGGTTCTAGTCAAAGCAAAATTTAGACAAATTCATGATTAACCAAAGTCAAAAATAACTGAACAACAACTTTCAAACTGGAATCTTATTAATTACACAGATTAAACATTTATTCATGGTTCAAATTCATACAAGAGTTGAAATTCAATTTTGAAAAATGTATGACATTTTCTGGGGAATACAACACATTAAGCAGAATGCATACTTCTAGCTAAATTTTTCTAACATTATAACTCGCTCATCTCAGCTGCTACATTGTAGAAGTTTGCTTAACAAGAGATATATATTTGCACGATGGAAGCAAGGGAAAGATTACAGACAGATAATTTCTTATAGCTTCCACTCTTGGAATCTTGTTAGAACAGTTAACTTTTAAAAAAAAATCCAAACATTCACAAATTAACCAACAGATCCACATCAGAAGATTTCACATTTATCAAAAACAAACTTTACAGTATATCAAAAAGAATGAAGAAGTAAACACAATTAGCTTCATGCTGTTGTGTGCAACTACATATAACCACAAATCATATTTACTCTTCAAATTCCCTTATCTTATCAAAATCTTGAAAACTCAGTCAATTTTTTATGGGATCAACTACAAAAGTTATGCCACAGCCTTCTGGAATTCACTTCAATTCTTTTTAGTGCTCCCATTATCCCTTTGAAGAAAGATTGTATGGGGATTCTTCTATTAGCTTTTTGCTATATGATTTTTGCATTTTTCTTGCCCAACCTCATTCCTCAGTTCAGCTTCCCTAGCTAACTCTGCTGACAAAACTCTGTGAGGATCACAATAAATTTCTTCCATCAGCTGCAAGCTTTTCTCTTATGAAATCTGAACTATAGCCCCACCTGCATTCCATATGTCAAAAGATTAAATTAGTGTTTTCTATGTTGGAAATGCAAGACTAAGTGGATATCACACCCTATTCGTTTTCTCAATGTAGTGATTTGCAAGACTTACCAAAGCAAAACAACAACATTATCCGTCTGTTCCCAAACTGCTTGCTCTTGCCAGTAAACACACAATTAACTTAAACAAAAGAACCAAGATTCTATTCTGAATCATCACCATAAAGACAACATGGCATACTTCCAGATGATTTAACCAGAAGTACAAACAAAGCATTTTGACATTAATACAAGCTCTGATTCTGCAATTCAAATGAATAATTTATATTTCATTGGAGTTTAGAACTTTCTTTCTGAGAATTACTAGCTTTTAGCTTCTTTTGAGACATCAATACACCCCCAGTTCTACTCTATAGTTCAGAATTAACTCATTTAATGTGAATGCTTTTTCACCATCAACTCTGACCTGGCAAAATAAACACCCAGTTTAACTCCAAGTTTGCTTGATTTACATTTCATCAGAACTGTTCAACCAATTGCTCAAATGGATATCCCATTTTCCAAAGTTAAAACTTTTAATTGCTGAAACTAAAATGTATAGCTAAAACATATGAATTGTAAAGTAAATATCTGCAACAACATGCACTTTCTGGTGGACACATGGTGACATCAAGGCAGGTCTTCAACACTTACTAGAATAGAAGAAAGGCAAATTCAGAAAATAGATTAGATTAGATTACTTACAGTGTGGAAACAGGCCCTCCGGCCCAACAAGTCCGCACCGCCCCACCGAAGCGTAACCCACCCATACCCCTACATCTACATCTACCCCTTACCTAACACTACGGGCAATTTAGCATGGCCAATTCACCTGACCTGCACATCTTTGGAGTGTGGGAGGAAACCGGAGCACCCGGAGAAAACCCACGCAGACACGGGGAGAACGTGCAAACTCCACACAGTCAGTCGCCTGAGGCGGGAATTGAACCCGGGTCTCCGGCGCTGCGAGGCAGCAGTGCTAACCACTGTGCCACCGTGCCGCCCACTAAAATAGCTTTAATGCTAAAGCCAATGACAGTTATGTCCCTGCATAGAGTCCAAAGCTTTCATTGCCTCCATAAGTAATAGCCAAAATAAACTTGCGGCAAAAGCTCTAAATTATATTCTTTACCAAAAGGGACTTTTTAAAAGAAAGCCTTGTATAATCAGTGCAAAATTATCTGTTTATAGATAGCTCCAATTATCAAGTTCTCTCATACCTGCGGAAGAAATTCATTATAGCACATTTGATCAATGACAACAGTAAAGTTTATGTTAAGATACTCTTTTGCCATCTTTTGAGAGTACAGAGAGACATCATTAAGTCAGTCAATTTGGAAATATACTCGTACACAAATGTTCAAATCGGTCTTTAAAAAAAAGAAACGAGCAACAAGGGAGACATGTAGTTTAGGATATTCTTGCATTACATAACTGTCAGCATGCAAAATCTATGTTTAGTTCACATATAAATTGGATCTTTGGCAAGAATTTGAATTTAATTTATTTCTACTACAAATACCTTCGCCACAGCATTTTCCCCACATCAGCTGTGAAAACTAGCCCAGAAAATTATTAATGAGAGCGAACTCAGACAGCACCCATAACAGTAAAACCTCACTTAGATTTTTCTGGCACAATCACATAGATCACTCCAAAAATTCTCCACTGCAGCTTTTATTTGACCCTTGAGGCTATCAGTAAATAACTCACAAAAATAAATGTTTATTTGCAGGTTAAATATATGCTCTTTTTAAAAAAAAATCCTACAAATACATTAATTCTACTTCATGGCAGGAGCATTTTTAAAACTAGTGAAATTTCCACTCACAATGAAGTCTATACTTTTAACCACTTCAATTATTTCTAGCCTGACCTGCTTTAATCCAGGGATGTGTATATTTAGATGAGCACTACCATCATTAGGACTAAACAGAGTGATGCCTGTTCAGCTGGCGCAGAAGTGAACAGCTATTCAAATTAAATTGTTTTTTATTCACTTGTAGAACGTGGACATCACTGGCTGAACCAGCATTTATTGCCTATCCCTTAATGCCCTTAAAGTGGTGGTGGTAAGTGACCTTCTTGAACCGTGTAGTGCTGTAGGCAGACTCAAAATGCTGGTAGGGAGGGAATTCCAGGATTTTAACCCAGTAATAGTGAAGGAACTGCAATATATTTCCAAGTCATGATGGTTTGAGGCCCAATGGTGGTGGTGTTCTGGTGTATCTGCCACCCTTGCCTTTCCAGATTGAAGTGGTCATTGGTTTAGGTGCTGTCTAAGGACCCTTGAGGAATTTCTACAGCACATCTTACAAACAAAATACACTGCTGCTACTGAGCATCAGTGGTTGAGGGAGTGGATGTGGTGCCAATCAACTGGTGTCAAGTTTAAGTGTTGTTGGAACTGTACGCATCCTGTACAAAACATCTAGAATCGAATTAGGTCAGAGCAGTAACTGTAAAGCTCTTGTTAATTATCACAGCTCCCTGGCTAAACACTGTGAAGAATCTACTTTTATCAATTTAGCATACCTGTACAAACACAAATATATTTAAATAATGTTTAGGAGTTTAACACAGAACGTGGAAGGGAAAGAATTAGAAACTGTACGGTCTAAGAAAACAGATTATTGAAGAAATTGGTAATCTGAATATTTCTCCCTTGCTAATGATTCAGAGCAAAAGAAATCGAGGGTGATTTTTTGGGTGATGTACTTTATCTTCAAATATTTTACTTTTATTCTGGAAGAGGGAGCAAGTTTCATAAATGCTCCAATCTTAGTGCATTGCCAACTACTATTCACAGAAACATACTAAAACATTTTTTAAAAATTAACAGTTGCTTTTTTTTAGCATGTTGTGTTTTCTAGCATTTTCTGTGTTCAACCCAATCTCCAAGGTCAAATCAATCAAAGTGCCCACAGAGTCCTGAAGAATACCTCACCTTGGTTGAAAATCCTGATTTCAAACAGGATGATTAGATAACAATCCAAGTATCATATTTTAACAGAACCAAAAGGTGGACAAATAAACTATGTTACAATGTTCCACATTATTGACTACTCTTGGAGAGGCGCAGCAGACTCTTGGCCTCTAGTGGCACTGTGTTGGCCCAACGCAGCTATGACTTGGCCTGGTGCAGTGGTGTCTCAGCCCAGATAGCGGTGTCTCAGCCTGGAGTAGTGGCGTCTCAGTGGCCCAGCGTTTGGTATCTCAGCTCAGGGTGGTGATCGTTCAGTGGTACATAGCAGTGTCACAGCATGGCATGCCTTCTGCATGGACTTCTGGTCTCAAGGTGATCCCTCAAAGTGTCGTCCCACCATGGCTAAGCACTTAAGAAAGGCTGTAGCGTTCGAACTTTCAGCTTTATTTCGTTATTTTCTACTTTAAACTAAGAAGGTGTCACTATACTATAATTACTGCAATGTTTAACTTTTAACTTCATTTTTTCTTCTATCTTATTCTTAAGATTCTATACTGAGTTACTTGTACCTAAGATCTCGCCTTGTGTGGCGAAATGATACGCTTTTTATTGTACTCATGTACTTTCGTACTTGAGTACACGTGACAATAAAATCAAATCAAAATCACTTCTTGCCTCAAATGCTGCATGCAACGTTCCTTTCATAGCATTTCAAACATTGCAAGTTATGGAAGAATGCTGAGTAAAAGCAAGCTAAAACCCCTTCTGAAGGAGCAATAAAGACAAGCTACTGTCACTTGCAACTGTTTCGATTTGCAGAATTACACCGATGATGGAAATTACCACTTATTTACCCACTTACAGAATGTGCAGGGGATAGCATGGACAATGAAGGGAAAGCAAATAACGAATACCATTTTACAAAGTGTGTATAAGCCTTCTCACAAAACTAAACATAATGTTTGCAAATTCTGATTTGATTTGATTTGATTTATTGTAGTGACATGCACCTAAGCACAGTAAAAAGCTTAGTTTTGCAAGCAGTGCAGGTAGATCATAGCAAACAAGGACATGCAGATCATAGGGTGCTTAGACAGAGCAAGGAATACAAGGTTACAGCTGTGCAAGAGGTGCGCAAAGCAAGATCATTATTAGCAAGATCAACATTATTTGAAGTTACAGAGGTCGATTTAGTAATTTAATAATTGCAGGGAAGAAGCTGCTCTTGGACCTGTTAGTGCAAACATTCAAGCTTCTGTATGTTCTGCCTGATGGAAAAGGTTGGAAGAGAGCATTACCAGGGTGGAAGGGGTCTTTGATGATGTTGACACCCTTTCCATGCAATGTGAAGTATCAATGGAGTCCATGGATGAGAGTTTGGCTTTCGTGATAGTCTTGGCTGTGCAGACAAATTCCATTTCTTACAGTGCAGAACAGTTGCCATACCAGGCCATTATGCATCTGGATAGAATGCTTTCAACAGTGCACTGTAAAAGTTGGTGAGGGTCTTAAATTTCCTAAGCTGCCTGAGAAAGAAAGCAGTATTGTTGTGCCTTCTTGACCATCGCATCTATGTGGGAAGCCCAGGACAGGTTGTCAGTTGTTGTCACTCCCAGAAACATGACATTCTTGGCTCTCTCCACTTCAGTTCCATCAGTGTACATAAGGGCATGTTCTTTGCCTTTCTTCCTGAAGTCAATGATAAGTTATTTTATTTGTCAACATTGAGAGAGAGGTTATCATCATTGTACCGTGACACCAAGCCTTCTATCTCCTTTCTGCATTCTGATTTGTCATTTGATATCCATCCTACCACGGTGGTGTCATCAGCAAAATTGTAGATGGCATTCGTTTGGAATTGGGCTACACAGTGGGGTGTACAGGGAGTACAATAGGGGGCACAGATCACATCTTTGTGGGGCACCAGTGTTGAGGAGTATTGTGGAGGAGGTGCTGTTGTCTTTTCCAGTGAAATGTTCCATGTTAGAATGGGTACAAATTATGTACTCCAGCACTTACCTGAGAAGACAGAGAATAGACACTGCCCTGATCAGATGGCGTGCCTACCTTAGATTAGGAAGTCATAATGTTTCAAGTTTAAAAACTGACATGCTGCTATATTAAAAAATGTTGCTATTGTTGAAATGGTTTTGTACACCTGTGTTAATATATGCTCTGTACCTAATAAAAGCTCACAAAAGCAACTCATTAGTTTGACAATAATTCACAAAAGGAGATACTGAATTGTATTTTGCAGTTAGAAGTGAACCAAGAGTGGTTTCCCCTAAACTCAGTGAAAGCCTCTCAGAAATATCGCACAATCTCTGTGTCAGAGTTTTAACTTTCCTGATGTGCAACTGATTGCACCTTTTCTTAAGGGATTCTTAGCTCAGGATGCAGTGATGTTATCAAGCTGTCCAAGCAACCTTAGATTATTCCTAAAGATAACCAACCAGGAAACGAAAAGCATAAATAACCAAATTACCTGTTTTAAACCATGGAGGTCAGTTATTAAACATACTCACAAGAGGCTGCCAGTGTACTTCTAACAGAAACAATAAATCATTTATTAGACAAGGAGAAAAAACATGACATATTACACCAGACAAAAAAAGATTGGAAACATTTTATTACATACATCAGAAAAGGATTCAAATTCACTTTTTTTTAAACTCCAATAAGATTCTTGCAAATACCCACATCCTAGCAAAAGTACTAAAGTTTCTCATTCAGGCATATTTGCAATCAACCAGAAATGCCCACTTCCCACGAATGAAAAACCTCGAAGAACCAAGTTTGGACAACTGAGTACTTACATAAATGTCTGTTTAGTTGGAGTGGGGACAAAAATAATTTTACAGTGTCATAGAGTGTGTCCACTTCATTTTATACTTATAAGAACACAATGAAATTTAGAAGAATATTTAGAAGAAATTTAGAAGTGATGAAATAAATGGAAATAGATAATTTGCACCATATGGACCAATATAAAATGAATTAATTATACACAATTAAAATCTAAATCTTATCTAGTGTTTTTAAGACAGAAAGGTTCCTTAACTTGGGTGAAATTTTATAAGAAAGTTTAACTGTATGAGCAGTAACTTAGTATTCAATACAGAAGGTAACAGTCACAATCTCAAAAAAGAGTTGCCTTTTAAATACTCCATTTCGAAGAAATCTCAGTGCATTAGTTACATGCACATCTAAAGCTAAAGAATATTACAGTTTGGGAGAAGATTTGTAGCTCAGGTGCTCGTTGTTGTGGTTCTGTTCGCCGAGCTGGGAATTTGTCTTGCAAACGTTTTGTCCCCTGTCTAGGTGACATCCTCAGTGCTTGGGAGCCTCCTGTGAAGCGCTTCTGTGCTGTTTCCTCCGGCATTTATAGTGGCCTTGTCTCTGCCGCTTCCGGTTGTCAGTTCGAGCTGTCCGCTGTAGTGACCGGTATATTGGGTCCACGTCGATGTGTTTGTTGATAGAGTCTGTGTTTGTTGATAGAGTGACAGACTCTATCAACAAACACGTCGACCTGGACCCAATATACCGGCCACTACAGCGGACAGCTCGAACTGACAACCGGAAGCGGCAGAGACAAGGCCACTATAAATGCCAGAGGAAACAGCACAGAAGCGCTTCACAGGAGGCTCCCAAGCACTGAGGATGTTACCTAGACAGGGGACGAAACGTTTGCAAGACAAATTCCCAGCTCGGCGAACAGAACCACAACAAAGAATATTACACCCCAAATCAATTATGTTGATACACTGCTTCAGAGTAAGATGAAAATCAAAACATCTTGCAATAACATCAGACTCTGATATTTTATAAAGTATTTATTACAAAGAAACAAGCCATTCAGCTCAGCAGGACAATGATAAGGCTTATACTCCACATAACTTCAACTTTAACTCCTCTACAAATAACCCAACATATCCTTCTATTACTTGCTTCCTTAATCTCAGCTTTGCCTTGTACTAGTTAGAAGAAAGTGAGGACTGCAGGTGCTGGAGATCAGAGTCAAGATTGTGGTACTAGAAAAACAGAGGTCAGGCAGCATCCAAGGAGCAGGAGAATTGACGTTTCAGGAATTAGCCCTTCATCAGGAATGAGGCTTGTGGGCCAGGGTGCTGAGAGATAAATGGGAGGGGGTGAGGTTGGGGGTGGAAGGTAACTGAGAATGCAATAGGTAGAGGAAGGTGGAGTAGAAGGTAAAAGGTCAGAGAGAGGGGTGGAGCGGATAGACAGGAAAGGTGATGGAGTCCATATGGGATCAGTCCCTTCCATAGACAGGCACTGAGGCTTTGTTAGCAGGTCTGCTTCAGGACGTAGCTGAAATGTTTCAGGGCAGAGGAGGTGACCTGGGGTATTCAGTGAGCAAGGGACTCACTAAGAAGCCAGATTAGTTATGCACCATAACAAAACAAAAAATGGAAATATAACTACTCTTCAGACAAAAAAAACTTAAATATTTCTCAGCTCTCAGCACAGGTTCTTTAGCAATTGGCCCAGTGACAAGAAAAGTGGCATGGGAAGACTTTACATGGTAAGTCCAACACTTTTTCAGCCATTGTGCTATTTTGCCAGCAGGAGGGAAGTCAGCACATCGCTAGCTCAGCTTGAGCCCAACTGAGCAATTTCAGTGTCAAAAAGTGTGGACTGGAAAAGCACAGCAGGTCTGGCAGCATCCGAGGAGCAGGAAAGTTGACGTTTCGGGCATAAGCCCTTCAACAGAACTTTTTCCTCTGAGCCATTTCAGAGCCAATTAAGGGCCTTGATCCATTACCATCAAATGGGAAAGCAAACAGTTAAATCATGATGGGCTCTAGCGAGTGTAGATTGGAGAGGTCTACTTTTTAAGCATTCTTAGTCCTCAAAGGAGACCCCACAGTATTGGTGCTGCTTATCTCAGTGACTATACATCACATTTTCAACCCAGCCTGACTGGTTCAACATACTTGGTTGTGAAGGTGCATCACTGAAACCCTTCCTCCAGGTGTAAGCACTGTAGTGCCCACTATCCTGGATGGCACAGCTGAATCTGCTTAGCTCCAGGCCAATCTTGGAAGTGGTGCCCATTCCCTAAATAGATAACTAACTCAGTCATTGGTTGCTGTTCCTAAAAAAAGCAGCCCTTGGTTCTAGCACCGTGGGGTTTACTACCACACACCGCATCTCACCACCATCCTTTGGCCCCCACAGTTGGTTTCTTACCACTTCTGGAAACTCCCAGCCATTATTTCAAATCAAGAATAATTCATAGATCTGAAAGAAGCACATCAACAAACTGCAATTTATGAAGATATTAATTCACTTCTATTTCCTTTCATTCTGTTTCCTTTCATTATACTTCAAACTGATCATAGGCTATTTTTGATCATTAAATATTTTTAACTTCTTTCTTCCCCTTTGGTAATGCCACATTTAATTTATTAATATTACATGCTGTCTTACTTCATCGTACATGAATTATTTCAACTAATTAAATCAATTTCCCTCTGTTCTCTAACTTTTCAATATCGTTAAACACTCATCTAGTATTATTATCTTCTGCATTTCAGGCTTCAGTGAACCAACTGAAGTTCAGTGGAGTTTCGGACGAACAGAATTTCTTCTGGGTCCAATATAGGATAGTCAGGGGATTGCATGCAATCGGATTTGCATCGGTCTGGATAAAACAAAAGGTATATTTGAATGATACCTGAAATGGATAAAGTTAAAAATCACACAACACCAGGTTATAGTCCAACAGGTTTATTTGGAAGCACTAACTTTCGAAATGCAGCTTCTTCATCGGGTGGTTGTGGAGCAGGACCATAAGACAAAATTTATAGCAAAAAGTTACAGTCTCATGCAGCTGAAATATATTAAAGAAACTTTGTATTATAATATTTGATTTATATTATATTAGGTTTAATATATTTCAGCCACATGACAGTGTAACCTTTTGTTATAAATTCTGTGTCTGATGGTCCTGCTCCACAACCACCTGATGAAGATGCAGCACTACAGAAGCTAGGGCTTCCAAATAAACCTGTTGGACTATAACCTGGTGTTATGTGATTTTTAACTTTGTCCACACCAGTTCAACACCAGCTCCTCCAAATCATGAAATGGATAGGTTATCTGAAATGTCTCCAGAAGCTTAAAGCTGAAATGCTTTACTGACATCGCTAGAAGACCTCAAGAAAAGAGCAAGTCAACTTGCTTTTTTAAAAGGAGTTCTAAAAATATTACTGGAAAAATCAGGAACGATCTTGCTAACGCAAGATGTACCCATTGACAATGATGTTTTGTTTATTACTGTAGGTAAGGACAGAGTACAATTACCTTGAATTTAACAAAAACCATAGCTTCTAATGTAATTCTAAAGTTTAACTTTTATGAGAAGTACTTTCCTGACATTGGATGCCATTTGCATTATGTTAAGACTGCAATGAAAGGAAGGCACTGATAATCAAGCCCCATTACTCCACCAATTATAGCAATTACAGTAACATTTCAATTCGATCACCAAAATGGCCAACTGATTCTCTTTTATACTTCTATCCAAAAGAAGAGATTTCCAACATGTTAATAATAAACAAATTATTTTTGAGTTCATGGATCAAAATTTATTCTTAAAATCAAGTAGAAAACACTAGTTAGCGCGCAAATTATAATCTGAAATTCGAAACATATTCCTTTAATTCTAAAAAGACACACTCATGCAACACAAAAGCTGAGTGATATAGCAGTTTTTTTTAGAAAAAGAAAAGGGCAAAAGGAAAACACGTCTGTTGGTTAATAGTCTGAAAATGAAAAATAAAATGTGATAAATTCTCATTGTCCACCAGGTACCTTGTCGACAAAATCAGGTTTCTGACAGCCATGGCCTAATGGAACATCTACAATTTGAACTGAAATCAAGTTGGATCTGAGTCTTTGGAAAATAGCCACAGTTCAACTTTTCAGGGTTTATAACGTAGACTGAAGTATTGAATTTTGGAAACTTTGTCAAATTAACAAGAATGGCTATCGACAGAGGGAGAAAAAGAGAGAGACTTGCAGATTTGGGGATTTCTTCCTGATAGAACTAGATCTGTGAAAACAGAAATCAAGTACAGAGAGGGTTGCTAGGCAACCATTAGCACAGAGACTCCCATGGCCTTTTCAAGGCCAAAATTTCCAGCAATTAAAGGACCATAATCTAATTTCCTAACTTTCTAAAATGTTTGCTCGTCTCTTCTAGAAAGTCATTTTACCTTCTGTAAACAGCAGGTAAACCACAAAACACATTAAACAGTTGACTTTAAGTCAAGAAACCACATTGCAAAAAAATGTTTCAATTCAGAAAGGACCAAAATAGCTACATATCTTTCAGTATTTCATACAGTCCATAGATATGAATATGTATTCCTACCAGGAGTGTCCAATCAAAATTTCTCAATTTTCCATCTTACAACATTATATTAGCTCTAGGAATGAAGTTAGTACAAAGCAAAGGGTTGAGAAAAGTGCTCACTGTGAGCTGCAAAGGTAAACTGGTATAGATTTTGTGTTGAAAATAACAGTAAAGCCAATAGCCACGATTACGCAATGAATCACAAATTACTTTCGAAATTACACACGGGGCAGTCAAATGTGAAAATCCAGACGTTGAGTTAGAGTGACCTTGTTTCCCCATAGGCTGCACTGTAATATCTCAATTTTTTAATTCATTCAAGGAACTTAGGTTTCACTGGCTCTGCCAAAATTTAGTAGCTATCTCTAACTGCCTTGGAAAATGGGTAGGGAGTTCGCTCTTGAACCTCTGCAATCTTTTTTGTGCAGATACACCCACAATGCTGCTAGGAAGGCAGTTCCAGGATTTTGACCCTTGAACACTGAAGGAATGGTGATATTTTACCAAGTCAGGATGGTGAATGACTTTGACAGGAACTTGCAGGTGGTGGTGCTCCCCTGTATCGACTATCCATATCATTTTAGCTGGTAGTGATTATAGGGTTAGAAGGCTCTGTCTATTGAATTGTTGTGAATTTCTGCAGTGCATCTTGTAGATAGTACACACTGCTTCCTATTGTACATCAATACAGAAGGTACGAAGTGTTTGTGAATAAGGTGCCAGTCAAGTGGGCTGCCCTGCCCCAGTGGAAAACTTCTTGAGTGTTGCTGTACAGCAATCATCCAGCCAAGTATCTAGTGGATTATTCCATCAGACCCCTGACCTGTATCCTGGAGACAGTGGACAGGCTTTGGGGAGACAGGAGACGAGTTATTCGCTGCAGGATTTCTAGCCTCTGACCTGTTCCTGTAGCGTATCATTTATGTAGACTAGTACTGTAGACTTGACACGATTTCCTCACTAAACATGGTCTAAAATCTCATGGTTAGGGCAATTAAGTGTCATAGGCATTTTAACAGTTAGATAAGCCAAAGTTACACTAAACAACCTCGCCAGCACCTGAAAATGTAACTTTGCAAATGTGGGGAAACATTCCTTCATTACTTAATGAGTATTGGAGTTTTGTTTTTTTCATTATCTGCATTTCTCTCTCTCATTATTTCATTCACTATTCACGATTCCAATCTAATTTATACTTCTTAGTTTAGACTCTGTCTTCATAAAATTTTAGAGTCTGGCTGATTGAGAAGCTGCAGTTTTGCTATTCTGCTCACAGAAGACACAGATCCCTTGTAAAGAGCACTGCAGTAGATTAGAGTCTTGATGAATGCAATTCCTCACTCCACAGCTGGCAAAAGCCAACATAGCAATTAAACAGTGAACATTATGCTTTACTGTTAACCACAAAATCAAGGCAACTGTCTTACTTAAGTTTGTGACTTGATTTTGTCACATTTAACATTGAGTTTGCGGAGTGTGGGTCAATGCAGTTTGATTTACGTTGACATTTATTAGGCTGCTCAAAGGAAAATGTCAAAAAACGACTAAACATATTAAAGCACATTAAATGTCAATAATGATGTTTTGTTGTCATCTGAATTTTAAAGGATACTGACAATGAAACACCAAACCAATAAAGGAATTTTTTTTAGAAAATGGATAAAGGTCATCTACCATAGGAAAACAGGATAATTATAATTTCATTCCATTTGGAACTTGGATTAATTCTCAACCTAGAATCATAAGCTAACTTTAATCATGATTGACCCTTTGGGCTCATCATAATGAATACTTTAAAGTTAACATCTTTCGATTAGATCATTCTAATTTGCCCTATTTATAAAAAATGAAATAAAGGTTTCAAACCAAATTAGGTTACATCAGACATGAGTTTTAAAACTCAAAGACTGCTTCTTTTCAGCACTCACAATGTATATATTAGCTAATTTGAACATAATCACTTCACTAGTTTAATGATGCATTATACACGTCATGAATGGCTCTCGTTCAATTCTGAGCCTCTGTGCAGGCCTCTACATAACAAAAATATGCAATTTTTTATTATGAATTAATCCTGTAAATATGAATTCCATAGTGATTGTAACAATCACAGGATTGTACCTACAAATTAATTTTATTGGCATCATTGACTCAGTGAGATCACGTATGACAATTTAAAGTTATCAATTTGCATGCAGCCTATGCGGGAACTTGCATATTACAGAATGGCTACATAGACGAGAAGGAACATTGTTGACAACATAAAAGGAAAACACATACCAAAAACATCAGCAACCTCTTGTTGAACAAGAACTTTCCACCTTTACCTTAAAAGTATTCAAGTTCTCTGCTTCCCACCTTTTCAGAAAGTGACCCTCAGAAAATAGAAATTCATTGAGTCCTGTTTGAACAGGGTAACTCCTGACAGAAAGCCCCATTTGTAAATTCTCCTGTATGAGGAAATATCCTTCCCAAATCTACCCTGTCAAGAACTCTCAAAAATGTGTTTTTTTTAATCAATTTGCCTCTTACTCTGCTAAATTCCAACCTTTTCTCACTAGACAAACTGCCCATTCAGGTATTAGTCAAGTCAACATTCTCTCAACTGCCTCCAACATATTTGCAGCTTCATTTAAACATGACCAATACTATGCACAGAATTCCAGATGCTGTCTCATGAATGCCTTGAAGCATAACCACCCTACTTTTGCATTCAATTCCCCTTGCACAAAAATGATGGCATTCTATTACCCTTCTTAATTACTTTCTGCACCTGCTTCTAATATTTTAGTAATGCATGCACAAGGACTGCCAGGTCCCATGTATACCAGAACTCTGCGATTTCTCACCATTAGATATTATGCTTTTTAATTCTTCTTGCCAGAATATACAATGTCACATCTTTATCCTTCACTTAACCTATCAACATCCTTTTGCAACTTCTTTGTGTCCTCTTCACAACTTACTTTCCTATCACGTCTTCACTGACAAATTTAGTTACCATATCTACATCCTTTCATTCATGTCAGTTACAACAATTCTAAACAGTTGACATCTCAGCACCAATTCCTATGGCACATCACTCATTACATCTAATTAACCTGAGTAAAGATCAATTTACACTTATTCTCAATCTTCTGCTAGCCAGCCAATTTCTATCCATGCCATTATGCTACAACTATATCATGAGGTTTTATTATTTGTTACAAACATTGATGTGGCACCTTATTGAATGCCTTCCAGAAATCCAAGTGCAGTAATGAAGTGGTTCGCCTTTATTCACAGCACATGTTAACTCCTCAGATTAATTCCAATAGATTGGTTAAACATGATTTCTCCTTCACAAAACAATGTTGACTCTGTCTGTTTACCTGGAACTGATCTAAGTGCTAAGCTATACACTGTTTAAGAACAGCTTTTCACATTTTCCCCATAACAGATGGTAGGTCAACTGGTCTCTAGTCTCTTGCTTTCTGTCTCTCCTTTTTTGAATAAAGGAATTACATGTGTTATCCTCCAATCTACTGGGACTGTACTTTTCACTTTATACACTAACGATCTGGATGAAGGAACTGAGGGCATTCTGGCTAAGTTTACAGGTGATACAGGCAAGTAGTATTAAGGAGGTAGGGACACTGCAGAAAGATTTACACAGGTTAGGAGAGTGGGCAAAGAAGTAGCAGATGAAATACAATGTGGGAAAGTGTGAGGTCTTGCACTTTGGTACAAAGGATAGAGGCACGGACTATTTTCTAACTGCCGAGAAATCTGAACTGTATAGGGATTTGGGAGTGCTCATCCAAGTTTCTCCTAAGGTAAACTTGCAGGTTGAGTCAGTAGTTCGGAAGCCAAATGCAATGTTGTCATGCATCTTGATAAGACTAGAATATAAAATCAGGGTTGTACTTGAGGTTTTATAAGGCTCTAGTCAGATCATATTTAGAATATTGTGAGCAATCTTGGGCCCCATATCTCAGAAAGGATGCACTTACTGACCCTGGAGCGGGTCCAGAGAAGGTTCATGAGAATGATCCCAGGAATGAAAATCTTAACATGTGAGGAATGTTTGAGGACTCTGGGACTATACTTGGGAGTTTAGAAGGATGAGGAGGTGATCTGATTGAAACTTTCAGACTACTGAATGGCCTGGACAGAGTGGTCATGAGGAAGATGTTTCCATTGGCAGGAGAGACAAGAACCCGAAGGCACAGCCTAAGAATAAAGGGAAGACCCTTTAGAATGGATAGAAGGAGAAACTTCTTTAGCCAGAGAGTGGTGAATCTGTGGAATTCATAGCTACAGAATGCCGTGGAGGACACCCATTTAATATATTTAAAACAGAGATAGATAAGTTATTGATTGCCAAGGGGATCACAGATTAGGGGGATAAAGAGAGAAGATGGAGTTGAAAAACCAATCAGCCATGATTGATTGACAGAGCAGACTCAATGGGCCAAATGGCCTAATTTCTGCTCCTATGTCTTATGGTCTGATGGTCTTATCCAGGTCTTGGAAAATTAAAACCAAATACTTCCCAGTTTCTCTAGTGATTCCGATTTTCTGGGGTTTTTCCATCCTTCCGTTTCCTGATTTATCACTCCTTCTGAAATGTTACTTGCATCTCTAAAGTGAAGTCTGAAACAAAACACCTATACTATTCAACTGCTTTTCCTTGCTTTCCATGATTAGTTTTCCAGTCTCATTTTCTATAGGACCAACACTTACTTTGTAAACTTCAAATATTTACAAAAACTCTTGCTACATGTAGTTATATTTCTGGCTAGATTTCTCTTTTTTTTAAAATCGTCCCTTGCTGTTTTTATATCCTGTCCAATCTTCTGTTCAACCATTGGTCTTTGCACCTCTCTTTGCATTTCTCTGTGGCTGTAACACCATATACGTATTCTGCACTCTGTTTTGCGAGCTTAATGCACTTTGTATGGTACGATCTGCCTGAATCAACATTTTCCACTATATCTCAGTACATGTGCCATAACTCAATCAATAATACACATTATTTTTGTCAAATTTGATACTATCTTTAATATTTCTGGTTAACCATGGATAGTGCATTTGTCACTTGAAACATTTCTTTCGTATTGGAATATATCAATTTTGGATACTCTGAAATAGCTCCATAAATGTCTGCTACTCCATCTCTATTTACCTATACCCCATTTTCAATTCATTTTAACCAAATCTTCTTTTATTTGCTCATAATTGCCTTTCTTAAATAGCATCAGACCCATTGCTATCGCCTTCAAACTGAATACAAAATTCAGTGATATCATTGCCTCCACTGTGAGCTCATCAATTAATTCTACTTCATTGCAAAATACTAGGCCTAATACAGCCAGAACATGCTGTTCTAAGAAACAATCCTGAAAGCATTCTATAAATTCATCTTAAGCTACCTTTGCTCATCTGATGTTTCCAGTTGAAACGCAGATTAGAATCTTGCATGATTATCACTGCGCTTTTCAGACAAGCTCTCATTTCTTCCTCCTTTATGCCCAATCCAACTATGTGGTGACTATCAGGGGGTCTGTACATCATTCCCATAAATGGCTTTTTACCTTTATCATTTCTTATTTCTATCCAAACTGTCTCATCTTGATTTTCTGAATTTAAGTCATTTCCTTCTAATGTACTAAAACCATCAATAATTAAATGGAGCCACCTGCCGCCTTATATTAGTTTCCTCCTATTCTTAAATATCCTGGATTCTAAAGAATCAGGCCTAAATCTATCTCATCCTGAAGGCATGTTTCTGTAGTGGCTACTATATCTTGTTTAGTCATTTGCAGTTTTATAACCTTTTTTTGGCCTTGACTGCTCTCTTTGATATACATCTTCCTAAATTTGATCCCTTTGCCCCCACTATTCTCTCTACTTCCTTGGTTATGTAGTTGTTAAGGACACTGGTCCCAGCACAGTTCAGGTGGAGACCATCCTACGGATATAGATCCCATTTCCGTCAGTATCGATGCCAGTGCCTTACGAGCTGAACTGACTTGCCTTCCACATGAGCCTTTAAGCCATATATTCACCTCCTTAATCTGATTTGCCCTATGCCAATTTGCACTTGGCTCAGATAATAATGCAGGGTGGATGAACTATTAATGTTCCATTTTTAAATTTGGTGCCTAACTCTTCATATTGGCTATGCAGTCTCCTGGTATGTACATGGATTATGCCAACTAGATCCTCCTCCTCTTGTTCCAAGCTCATCTTAGCAGATCTCCTGAAACTGGCACTGTGCAGGCAACACAGCCGACTGGACTCTTGCTCATTGTTACAGAGAACAGTGTCAATTCCCCTTACTTTAGTATTCGTTATTAGAGTCATAGAGTGAGAGATGTACAGCATGGAAACAGACCCTTCGGTCCAACCTGTCCATGCCGACCACATATCCGAACACAATCTAGTCCCACCTGCCAGCACCCGGCCCATATCCCTCTAAACCCTTCCTATTCATAAACCCATCCAAATGCCTCTTAAATGTTGCAATTATACCAGCCTCCACCACATCCTTTGGCAGCTCATTCCATACACGTACCACCCTCGGCGTGAAAACGTTGCCCCATAGGTCTCTTTTATATCTTTCCCCCTCACCCTAAGCCTATGCCCTCTAGCTCTGGACTCCCCGATCCCAGGGAAAAGACTTTGTCTATTCATCCTATCCATGCCCCTCAAAATTTTGTAAACCTCTAGAAGGTCACCCCTCAGCCTCTGATGCTCCAGGGAAAACAGCCCCAGCCTGTTCAGCCTCTCCCTATAGCTCAAATCCTCCAACCCTGGCAACATCCTTGTAGATCTTTTTGGAACCCTTTCAAGTTTCACAACATCTTTCCGATAGGAAGGAGACCAGAATTGCACGCAGTATTCCAACAGTGGCCTAACCAACGTCCCATACAGCCGCAACATAACCTCCCAACTCCTGTACTCAATACTCTGACCAATAAAGGAAAGCATACTAAACGCCTTCTTCACTATCCTATCTACCTGCGACTCCACTTTCAAGGAGCTATGAACCTGCACTTCAAGGTCTCTTTGTTCAGCAACACTCCCTTGGACCTTACCATTAAGTGTATAAGTCCTGCTAAGATTTGCTTTCCCAAAATGCAGCACCTTGCATTTATCTGAATTAAACTCCATCTGCCACTTCTCAGCCCATTGGCCCTGCTGGTCCAGATCCTGTTGTGATCTGAGGTAACCCTCTTCGCTATCCACTACACCTCCAATTTTGGTGTCATCTGCAAACTTACTAACTGTACCTCTTATGCTCACATCCAAATCATTTATGTAAATGACAAAAAGTTGAGGACCCAGCACCGATCCTTGTGGCACGCCACTAGTCACAGGCCTCCAGTCTGAAAAACAACCCTCCACCACCACCCCTGTCTTCTAGCTTCGAGCCAGTTCTGTATCCAAATGGCTAGTTCTCCCTGTATTCCATGAGATTGAACCTTGCTAACCAGTCTCCCATAGGGAACCTTGCCGAACGCCGTACTGAAGTCCATATGGATCACATCTACTGCTCTGCCCTCACCAATCCTCTTTGTCACTTCTTCAAAAAAATGCAATCAAGTTTGTGAGACATGATTTCCCACACACAAAGCCATGTTGACTATCCCTAATCAGTCCTTGCCTTTCCAAATACGTGCACACCCTGTCTCTCAGGATTCCCTTCAAAAACTTGCCCACCACTGAGATCAGGCTCACTGGTCTGTAGTTCCCTGGCTTGTCCTTACCACCTTCTTCAACAGTGGCACCAAGTTTGCCAACCTCCAGTCTTCCAGCACCTCACCTGTGACTATCCATGATACAAATATCTCAGCAAGAGGCCCAGCAATCACTTCTCCAGCTTCCCACAGAGTTCTAGGGTACACCTGATCAGGTTGTGGGGATTTATCCACCTTTATGCATTTCAAGACATCCAGCACTTCCTCCTCTGTAATATGGACATTTTGCAAGGTGTCACCATCTATTTCCCGACATTCTATATCTTCCATATCCTTTGCCACAGTAAATACTGATGCAAAATGCTCATTTAGTATCTCCCCCATTTTCTGCGGCTCCACACAAAGGTCGTCTTGCTGATCTTTGAGAGGCCCTATTCTCTCCCTTCTGTCCTTAATATATTTCTAAAAACCATTTGGATTCTCCTTAACTCTATTTGCCAAAGCTATCTCATGTCCCCTTTTTGCCCTCCTGATTTCCCTCTTAAGTATACTCCTACTTGTTTTATACTCTAAGGATTCACTCGATCTATCCTGTCTGTACCTGACATATGCTTCCTTCTTTTTCTTAACCAAACCCTCAATTTCTTTCATCATCCAGCATACCCTACACCTACCAAACTTTCCTTTCACCCTAATAGGAATATACTTTCCCTGGATTCTCGTTATTTCATTTCCGAAGGCTTCCCATTTTCCAGCAGTCCCTTTACCTACAAACATCTGTCCCCAATCAACTGTTGAAAGTTCTTACCCAATACCATCAAAATTGGCCTTTCTCCAATTTAGAACTTCAAACTTTTAGATTTGGTCTATTTTTTTCCATCACTATTATGAATCTAATAGAATTATGGTTGCTGGCGTGCTCAATCACCAGCTCTGCCTTATTTCCCAAGAGTAGGTTAGGTTTTGCACCTTCTCTAGTAGCTACATCCACATACTGAATCAGAAAATTTTCTTGTACACACTTAAATTCTTCTTCATCTAAACCCTTAACACTATGGCAGTCCCAGTCTATGTTCGGAAAGTTAAAATCCCCAACCATAACCATATTATTCTTACAGATAGCTGAGATCTCCTTACAAGTTTGTTTCTCAATTTCCCACTGACTGTTCAGGGGTCTATAATACAATTCCAATAAGGTGATCATCCCTTTCTTATTTCTCAGTTCCACTCAAATAACTTCCCTGGATGTATTTCTGGGAATATCCTCCCTCAGCACAGCTGTAATGCTATCCCTTATCAAAAACACCACTCCCCCTCCTCTCTTGCCTCCCTTTCTATCCTTCCTGCAGCATTTGTATCCTGGAACATTAAGCTGCCAGTTGGCCCATCGCTGAGCCATGTTTCTGTAATTGCTATGATATCCCAGTCCCACGTTCCTAACCATGCCCTGAGTTCATCAGTCTTCCCTGATAGATTCCTTGCATTGAAATAAATGCAGTCTAATTTATTAGTCCTATCTTGTTCGTGCCTGCCCTGACTGTTTGACTCACTTCTGTTCTCAACTGTACCAGTCTCAGATTGATCTCTTCCCTCTCTATCTCCCTGGGTCCTACACACCCACCTTCCTAGTTTAAATCATCCTCAGCAGCTCTAGCAAATCTCCCTGCCAGTATATTAGTCCCCTTCCAATTTAGGTGCAATTCGTCCTTCTTGTACAGGTCACTTCTACCCCAAGAGATTCCAATGATCCAAAAGTGTGACTCCTTCTCCCAGACACCAGCTCCTCAGCCACGCATTTATCTGTTGAATCCTCCTATTCCTGCCCTCACTAACTCATAGCACCAGGAGTAATCCAGATATTACTACTCTCGAGGACCTCCTTTTTAAATTCCTGCCTAACTCTCTGTAATTTCCCTTCAGAATCTCAACCTTTTCCCTTCCTATGTCGTTGGTTCCAAAGTGTATAATGACCTCTTGCTGGCCCCTCTCCCCCTTGGGAACATTCTACATCCTCTCTGAGACATCTTTGATCCTGACACCAGAAAAGCAACACACCATTTTGATTTTTCGCTGCTGGCCACAGAAAGGTCTGTCTGCGTCTCAGACTAGAGAATCCCCCAACACAATTGATCTCTTGGAACCCGATGTACCCCTCGTTGCATTAGAGCCAGTCTCAATACCAGAAATTTGGCTGTTTGTGCTACGTTCCCCTGAAGATCCATCACCCCCTACATTTTCCAAGTCAGCATACTTGTTTGAAATGGGTATAGCCACAGAAGTCTCCTACACTAGCTGCCTACCTCTCTTACCTTTCCTGGAGTTAACCCATCTATGTGACTGTATCTGAGACTTTCTCCCCTTCCTATAGCTGCCATCCATCACATACTGTTGTTGTTGCTAATTCCTTATTGCTTCTAACTGTCTCTCCAACCGATCCATTCGATCTTAAAAGATTCGCAAGCAACAGCATTTATTGCAGATATAATCCACAGTAACCCTTAAACTCTTTAAACTCCCATATCTGACAAGAAACACACAAATCACTCTACTTAAGACCATTTTTGCTCCTTCACAATCTACTGACCCAGAAAATAACACTGTCTTATTCCTCTACAAAACACTGCCCCAGGTTAAATTCATAGTTTTGGCTTATATTTTAAGTTTAATCAAGAGACATATCTTCAAAAACATATAATCAAGAAAGAACCCACTCTTCTCAGTACTGCAGACTTTCTGTAGGCCACACTTTAGACAATATACCTATCTCATTCTGTGCTGTGACCTCTCCCAAACAGGTTCCTCCAAGATCAGTTGCGAATTTCACTGTTTGTTAATTTTCCCAGATGCACTCTGATGTCCAGCGATACATGAATTCAACAGCAAAGGCAGTAACTGCGCAAGTTCACTGCTGTGTCAGTTAGCAGTGTGGGTTTCTTTCTCTCTCTCTCCAGCACTGACCTCACTATGTGCTGCCTTTGTCTGTCCCTCTCCCTTTTAAAAGTGCAGTTGTTTTGACATTTTTCCTCCAAAGTTCCAAAACAATGCAACAGCATATAAAACAGTAATTGCTGCTCCTGGAATTTGAGGAAATCACCTCCAATGCCTAAAATGCCTCAAAAAAAGAGCAGCTGTTACAGCTAGAAATCTTTCCCGTCCTCCATCTTTACCGGGCCATTTATGAAAAAATTGGTAGAGAAAGTAAACACATGCACAAGGCAGTGCTTGTGTGTTTCTATTGCAACACCGAGTTCAGCGGAAACTGACAAATGCTTGTGATTGTAGATGATGTTCGGGACCTTGCTTAATGCTGGGACTGTTTAATCCTTCTCAGTTTAACCTGCAATTTGCAGAATGCAAAAATTAGCTTGTTTAAATAGCAGACTCATCAAAATTATAGATTTAAACAAACTCTCCAGTAGAACACAGCATTATATCAGCATTGCTTCCCTTGTTTAAGGTCATATCGATTATCCGAACAATCAATTATCCGAAAGAAATACCACCCGCCTGACTCATTTGGATAATCAAGGTTCCTCTGTAGTAAGTTTGCAAATGATACAAAGATTGGTGGAGTTGTGGACAGTGAGGAGGACTGTCAAAGGGTACAGCAGGATATATATCAGTTGGAGTCAAGGGTAGAAAAATGGCAGATGGAGTTTAATCCAAATAGAAGGTAATGCGTTTTGGAAGGTCAAACACAGGTGGAAATTATACAGTGAAAGGCTTTGTGGTGGCGCTGATGGAGGGAAGTTCGAAAGAGATGTGAGTGGTAAATTTTTCACACAGAGTGGTGAATGCCTGGAACGTACTGCCAGAGGTGGTGGTTCTGGATGTAGGTTTGCTCACTGAGCTGGAAGGTTCGTTTTCAAATGTTTCGTCACCATACTAGGTAACATCTTCAGTCAGCCTACGAATAAAACACTGGTAGTGTAGCCCGCTTTCTATTAATATGTTTGAGATTCCTAGCATTGATGATGTGGTAACATAATTTCCTATGGTGATGTCATTCCCTGTTCTTTTTCTCAGGGGTTGGTAAATGGTATGCAAGTCAATGTGTTTGTTGATAGAGTTCCAGTTGGAATGCCATGCTTCTAGGAATTCTTGTGCGTATCTCTGTTTGGCTTGTCCTAGGATGGATGTGTTGCCCCTGTCGAAGTAGTGTCCTTCCTCATCCATATGTAAGGATACTCGTGAGAGTGGGTCATGTAATTTTATGGCAAGTTGATGTTCATGTATCCTGCTGGCTAGTGTTCTGCCTGTTTATCACAGTTCTTGCAAGATATTTTGCAAATGATATTAGTTTTGCTTGTTGTCTGTGTAAGGTCTTTCAAGATCATTAGCTGCTGTTTAAGTGCGTTGGTCAGTTTGTGGGCTACCATGATGCCAAGGGGTCTGACTAGTCTGGCAGTCATTTCCGAGCAAATTAAAAATCGCCAAAGAGGATCACCTTGTAGTCCACTGGGACTCAGGCCACTTTCTGTATCATGGGAACATACTGTGAACAAGGGCAGGCATTGACAAAGTTCAATACTATCTGCTGTGTACCAATGCAGCCTTCAGTTGCCTGAGTGGAAGACTAGTACCTCAACACAGCAGCAAGGTCCTGGTCTACAAGCAATACAAAGAATACTATAGCACAGGACAGTGCAAGCCAGCGCCAACATGTTTTTCCCTTCCACATTCGAACTGTCTGCACTTACGGGATCTGTATCCATCTATTCCCTGCCTATTCATGTATTTGTTTGGGTGCTTCTTGAATGCTTCTATTGTGTCTGCCTCCACCACCACCTCTTCACAAACTTTGAGAAGATTTGTAGCTCAGGTTGAAGTTCTGGATGTAGGTTTACTCACTGAGCTGGAAGGTTCGTTTTCAGACATTTCGTCATCATGCTAGGTAACATCTTCGGTGAGCCTCCGAATGAAGCACTGGTGATGAAGCCAGCTTTCTATTTATATGTTTGAGTTTCCTAGTGTTGGTGACGTCATTTCCAGTGGTGATGTCGTTTCCTATAGTGATGTTATTCCTGTTCTTTTTCTCAGGGGTTGGTAAATGGGATCCAAGTCAACGTGTTTGTTGATTCAGTTCCGGTTGGAATGCCATGCTTCTAGGCTCTGGGGAGATGTAATCAGTAGCAAAGGAGTAGGGAGGTCACAGGTCATAGAACCCCTACAGTGTGGAAGCAGGAGAAAGTGAGGACTGCAGATGCTGGAGAGACAGAGTCAAAAAGTGTGGTGCTGGAAAAGCAGAGCAGATTAGCAGCATCTGAGGAGCAGGAGAATTGACGTTTCGGGCATAAGCACATTCCAGATGAAGGAAAGGAGAAAGGGGCTGAGAGATAAATAGGGGAGTGAGGGTAGGGGTGGAGCTGGGGGGGGGGGGAAGGTAGCTGGGGAGGCAATAGATGGATGCAGGTGGGAGACAATTGTGATAGGTTGGTGGGGAGGGTGGAGTGGATAGGTGAGAAGGAAGATGGACAGGTCAGGATGGAGCTTGCAGGTGCAGATGAAATCGGTTTGTAGTAGGCATAAGCATATATCAAAAATAGAAGTTAGCCTAGACATTGTAGTTAGAATATGGGGAACCTCTTACAAGTATACATGACAGACAAACATTGGCTGAAACCTTGTGGTTAGAGTATGGGGAACCTCAAACAACCTCTTGCATGTGACAAACAGACTGTCGCCTAGACCTCATGGTTAGGGTACAGGGAACATTTGTGGTTTCAGGGAGGATAAAGTAAAAAAGTATAAAAGCATGGTAAAGACTGTTGTTGTGGATGTCTTGTAACCATCTGATTGACATCTAACAAGAGATAAAGTTGGATATTTGAAAAGATTGTGGATTTATTTCCTTTTTGTTTAAGTAATCCAAAAAACCTGTACCCAACAACGGAACAAATCTAAACAACCTACCCTTAAGGAATGTGGCTGCCTACAGGAAAAAAAATGTCCAGGTAACTTTTCCTTTCTCTGATGCATTGCAGTGTACTCAGCACAGATTCCAGCTCATCAACTGAAAATCAGAGTGCCTTAAGTTGCAAATATCTGCTGAGATCTGATCGCTGCCAATCAGACTGGTATCAACCAGTTCTCATGCAGCAGCTGCAATACATCAACTGTCTTTCCATCCTTACTATTTTAACCAACTAGATTTAAACTGTTTTTAATTTCTCAACTGCTAATTTGCACAAATACTGTAGTTTACAGAGCAAAATGTTTACCAACTGATCATTTACATCAAATCCACACTTAAAGTTGTAATTATATTCCTGAAAATCAGGACTGTAAGTAAAACATTTTAAGTAAATCATGAGGTGAGGCCCATACATCTGGTCCTGTGACCCATTCACTAAATTCCCTAGAACATCTCTAAGATTCAGATACATTGTGGCTTCCAAGTCTTACAGTTCAACAGTTAAAAATCTTTTGGCGACCTTTCAAACATTAGTACTGCATTAAATTTTCACAAAGCCTTTTATCAAGCCAATGCTTTTCTCAGTCAGCATTACTCACCCTCTGAAGAAAACATTTAATCCTGTATAACAGATGACTACCTAAATCCTTCAATCACTTTTAGATGGGTTTTCAGCATTCTCTGAATTTCCTCACATGCATTTCATTAAGATTTCTATTCACTTAACATATGCTATACTGCAGATGTACAACTCCAAAAACCATGTACACAAACGATATGAAAATGAGAATGATATTAAAAATTCACGTAGACAGGTAAAAGTGAAAACCATTAAGCCAGGCAACTTGACACAAGAGGTTAATGTATTTTGTTTCCCATTAAGACAGTTCCATTTTCTTTAAGTGTGGCTAGGGGTCTGCTCTGAACTTGTACACACCATCACCCTCCAACTCCTTAAACCGTGGCCATTGTATAACAGCCCCATTTTTGGCTTGCTCTAAATTCTCAACATTGTCTAACTACTTTCTCTCAGGCTCATTCTTCAAACTTATACTCCCTTTGAGGTTTTTAAACTTCTGCTGCTGATGCACTATGAAAATCAATGCACAAATTCATAAACCATCAAGCATTGAGTTCACAGATACAATTTTATTGTATAAAAATGAATGATTCCATTATTAAAGATACAGTATCATCTGAACAACTGTACCAAAGCTTGACTGTATCCTGCCTATCATACAGACGTTGAATATTAAACTATAGGTAAGACAAAAACAAGTACCGAGACAGCTTTCCATTATTTTCAACAGATCTAACTTCACACTGTTTGTACAATATGACTGGGGAAGGAGAAGAAAGTGCACCACTTAATCTAGCTGTGGAACAGTTATAAAACACAACAAGTAATACAATGGAACTAATATTGTTTGATGGGTTAAGAATCACAGTTTGCAAAAATTTAGTGATAATACCGATTATGTTTCATTTTAGAGTCATCATAGCACTACAGTAGGGTTCTTGATTACTAATAATAAAAACAATTTCCATGTGCAATTACATTTAACTTGCTAAATTCTTGTAAAAAAACATTAAGGATGTTACACAAGTGGGCAACTAGTACTATAATAAAAGCTGTGATGTGTGTCTGAAAATACAAAATGGATGATAACGCTCTATCAGAAGGTAGTTCATTTTGTTGAAAGGACAGCATGGATATTGTTTCCACTTCTAGAAAAAGGAGGAAAAAAGAGGCAAGATGTGAGTAAGGATTTTCTAAATATTTGAAGACACCCACCCATATCCTGGTCACTGAGTACTGCTATCTGTACACATAAGAATGGCTTTATCCAAATAGGCTGAAGTTTATTTGAATGACTCCCGAAGAACCTGGTAGACATAGGTAACGATCTAGAATATATTAACTGTGATATTTAAAATTATCATGGCTGCTAGTTTCCGTGTAGAAGGATTATTGAAGGCATCTGGATTACACTTGAACAAGATAAATCAGATTGCCAGGCACTACTGCATCAAAGTGATGATAGATGCCCTATTTCAGGATAGAAAAATGTGCACAAAATTTTGCATGAAAAACAGAAGGGAAGACAGATGCAATATTACCACTGTGTGCTTTCTCTAGGTTAAAGAAAATCAGAGTGCACAGACATAGCCTTTTGAGAACCTGCATATAATGCCTTACCTACATGAACAGGAAGGGCTACAGTTCACTAGAGATGCAAATGACCCATGTCTGCCACATGTGAGTTACACACATGGAAGATATATTGCTTGCCCTTGTTAGATATTTATTCTTCAATCACAGGAGTAAAATGTGATTTGACTAACTCTGGAGAAAACCATGAACAGAATCTTATCATCACTAAATGAGATGGGGTCTGACATGAAATATGGAAGAATCAGGTCAGAAGCCCAGCGACTCCTTTCTTGATGTTGGGAGCAACTAGATATATATATTTTGACTAAGTTCTGGACATCGAGACTAGGTTCTCACTGGGGAATGGCGATTAGGGGGATTTTTGCTTGTTATCTGCCTGGATAACTTCACATCTCAGCTCATTAATACGTAGTTTCCTATCTTAACACCCAATGAGGAAACCAGATGCCAAGAATTCTCAACACAAGTCAGAGCAGACACCTGATGATTTCAACTTGCTGCCTGTTTCACCGGAGTCGCAAAGTGTCATGCAGGAAAAGCGCAGCACCTGAGGAGCAGGAGAGTCGACGATTCGGGCATAAGCCCTTCATCAGGAACATACTACCTGTTCCACCAGATCACTATGTTGGACATCAAGCAACAAAGTCTCAGGACTTGCACTACGGTACCGGCCACATTCACTTCACATCCATAGATACTGACACTCAACATCTGTTGGCCTCTCAGATCATGCATGGCATCTCTCTCGTTGACTTTTAGAAAGCTTCTGCAACTTAAATCTGGACACACCAGCAAACAGCATTCATTGAAAAGCTGCTATAAGAACGCTTCATGCACAGCAAGAGGCACCCAGATCATGCTCTGGACCAGGGCTGTTTGCTTGCTCGCTTATTATTCACTCACCTCAAGCCCACCTAGATTGGACAGAAGTGAGGGGTGGGGCAGCTAGTTATTGAGGCATGTTTAAGATAATAACATGCTAAGCCTCAGGGAGACAAAGCCTCCATGAAACTTGACAATATTGACACTCAGGCAAAAAAAGCACAAGATTTAGCCCATGTATTTGAGTATAAATATATTACAGTATTGTAGCTTGGTGGTATATTTGGCTTCCAAAACAGTCCAATACTGTTAAGTGCCATATCAGTATGCCAGTTACAGCCGAGCACAAAGCTAAAGTGAAACATTCCAGGTATCAACACCACAAGCTTGGAGGTGGGTGGATGTTCAGGTAGGTTGTTGGCAAAATGAAAATCCTTCTCAACTAAAAAAAACTTCTTATAACAGAACCTTTATTCTGTCCAGTAAAAATCACTTTCTTCCTGTTAATTATTCTTTTTTAAAAATTACAATGCCAAAAATTACATGCAATTATGCAAACTATTGCAAAAATAATTCTGCTTCTTTAATGCCACAAATTTTACATGGGCAATGTCTATTGCCAGCTAATTAAGATTATACACTGGGACAGCAGAGTTGTCTTATGATAAAATAATAATCCCAACAAAGTTCCTTTCAGATCATCAGAAGTCATGGGATAAAAGTGCTGCACCTCCTGCAGTATCTGGTCTGATAATTTAAATCAAAAACAGTTGAGAAAATAAACATCATTATACAACTTGGCTAAGATATGCCTTGATAACCTTACTTTAGCAGCTGGCAAAGAGTCACACAGCTTTAATAAGGATTTGTCCACCAAAATCTTAATGTAAAACTTTAAATGTAACAGTCTACTTCTGCAGAATTTTTATGGACAACTCAAACATATTTCAAAATGTGAATATAATTCCATCTTGCATTTACAATCTTTTAATGAAATCAGTTATGCTATTGAATCAGGAAAATAACTACTGGCCTTTGTTACCAAAATGGGAACCAATGTTCAGAGAAGACCAGAAGATATAGGAACAGAACTAGGCCAGTCAGCCGATTGAGGCGGTTTTCCCATTGAATTAGATCATGGCTGATCTGATAATCCACAACTCCACTTCTCCGACATTTTCCCATAAACTTTGATTCCCTTACTGATTAAAAATTTGTCCATCCTGGCCTTGAATATACTTAATTATCCAACCTTAACACCCCCTTACAGTAAAACAAATTCTACAGATTCACTATCTTCACCCTCTAAGAGAAGAAATCCCTTCCAATTGTGTAAGCAATTAGTTCTATATTCTCACAAATGGAGAAACAACCTTTCTGCATCTACCCTGTCAAATTCCCCTAAGAATCTTGCACGTTTCAATAAGAACACCTCTCATTCTTCAAAACCCTGACAGATAGAGGTTGATCCAACTCAACTTCTACTCAAAAGACAGTCCCTCCATACCTAAGATCAAACTTTCGTACCTTCTATCAACTGCATCCAATACCAGTACCAGAAGGGGCCTAAATCTGTTCACAGTATTCCGTTATGGTCTGACTAGTGCCTCAGAGTTTTCACAAGACCTCCCTATTTTTACATCCCCTTCCCTTTGAAATAAAGGTCAACATTGCATTTGTCTTCCCTATTACCTGCTGAATTTGTTTGCTAGCTTTTATGATTATTGCACAAGGCCAGAAAATCCCTGTGCTTTAGTTCTCTGCAGTCATTCTCCATAAATAATATTCAGCTCCTCTACTCTTGCTGCCAAAGTACATAAACTCACATTAGTTTTGTCTACTCACCTAACCTGTCTATATCCCTCTGCAGACTCTGTGTCAACCCCATCACTTGCCTTCCCACTAATTTTTGATGGACACATTCCATACTGACATGAAAACTAATAACCTGACAGGGCATCATCACCACTTAATTTGGTAAAGAATAATGGTTCCCTCATTTCCTTTTCCCTTTGTAGAGGGAAAAATTGGATGAAATTTTACTGAATTGCTGTCTCTCTTCAAATCTGACATGGTGTATAATTTTTCTTTCATCCTTCCCAGCAAAAAATCAGCAATGATCATTTTAGATAAACTATAGGAAAAATATCCGATAAAACTTTCCTATCTTTTTCCTGGCATTGCTCCATTTACTGTGACAAAATTATTTCTTTTCTATACATGTGGTAAACAGCATGGCAAATTGTCAAAGATTGGCTCAGGAATGAATGAGCAGTATTGCAGCAATCATTAATTTGTCTTTTCTAGCGCACCACACAAACCTTCATCGCAACAGTGTCATCTGCATTTTATGGCAGTTTACGATGCATCAGAAACTAAATGAATCTACCACAGAACCTCTGAAAAAGAGCAAATGATGATGATTTATTGACAACATTAGTTCCTCATAGTTCTAGCCTGTGGCATTGAAGATCACACAGCTGAAGAGCCTTTTGATGTGTATGAAAGGTTATTGGGGTGGGGTCTTTGAAGAACTGACAATGAACCACAATCTAAACAATGCACAGATATGTTACTTGATACTTGCATTCCTTCTAAATCAGAGTCGCTCTACAAGTTATTTAAAAGTTCTTATTCCAAAGTGCAAAATTCAGTACAATTCACTTAGGCAAATTGTAGGAGATGGAACTTTAAAAACTGACAAAACAATCAAATTATTAATTTTGTGTTCAAAATTTCCATTTTCATGAAGTCTTTCATTCATCTAACCTTATACAGATCCAAAACCTACAGATCAGCAAAATCCCAGTTTCTACTATGTTAGCTGATCTCAACAATTGCCAAAAGAAAGGTGTACAGACGTATATGTGTCTTAGATTAGATTATATTACTTACAGTGTGGAAACAGGCCCTTCGGCCCAACAAAACCACACCCACCCAGACCCATTCCTCTACATTTACCCTTGCACCTAACACTACAGGCAATTTAGCATGGCCAATTCACCTTACCTGCACATTTTTGGACTGTGGGAGGAAACCGGAGCACCCAGAGGAAACCCATGCAGACACTGGAAGAATGTGCAAACTCCACACAGTCAGTCGCCTGAGGCGGGAATTGAACCCAGGTCTCTGGTGCTGTGAGGCAGCAGTGCTAACCACCGTGTCGCCCACAAGAATCACAGACACAAGAATAACTTACTTCAGTCAAAAAAGTTAAGAAGTGGGTTAAAAGTAAAAACTATAAATCATTATCTGGTTGGTGAAATATTTGATTGAAATTACTTACCCTTTTTTGCTCTTTGATGTATTTAATTGTGTCCTCCCTTGCATTTTGAATTGCCTCTGTTACAGCTTTCTCAGCTCTTTTTCTTTCTTGGTTTACAGCTTCTCTTATGGCCTCCTGTTGAGAGGTTAAAATGGTGGATAATCAATCCTTGCATCCATGAAGTCTGGAGAATTGTGATCTGTTCACGGAACTCTGTTAATAGTCATAATTGGAAAAAATAGGTGGAGACAAGAAGTGTATTTATCGAGCATTCCCTTTGCAAAATACCCCAAAATATTATAAGTAATTATAATAGAAGCATAGAAAATCGGAGCAGGAATAGGCCATTTGGACCTTTGAGCTGTTGAACCATTCATTATGGTCATGGCCAATCATCCAACTTTACAGCCTGTTCCCACTCATTCCTCCATGATCCTTTGATCCCTTTAACTCCAAGTGCTATATCTAACTCTCTTTGAACTCATACAATGTTTTGGCTCCTATTGCTTTCTGTGTAGCGAACTGCACAGGATCACTACTCTCTCAGCGAAGAAACTTCTCTTCATCTCAATCTTAAATAGTCCACCTCATATCCGGAGACTGTAACCCCTGGTTCTGGACACTCTTCTCATCAGCAAAATTCTCATCCATCTACACTGTCTAATCCTGTTAGAATTGTATAGGTTTCTATGAGATTCTCCCTCATTCGTCTGAATGGCAGTAACTAAAAACTTAATCGATTCAAGCTCTCCTCATACATCAGTCCTGCTGTTCCAAGAATCAGTCTGGTAAATCTTTGCTGCACTCCCCTAAAGCAAGAACATGCTTCCTCAGATTAGAAGACCAAAATTGTAATTTTCTAGGCACGGTCTCAGCAACGCCCTGCATAATTGCTGCAATACATTCCTGCTCCTGTATTCAAATAGTCTTGCTATGAAGGCCAAGAGATCATTTGCCTTCTTGACGATCTGCTGCACCTGCATGCTTATCTTAAGTAACTGATGTATAAAGACACCAGGTCTCATTGCATATTCTGCTCTCTCAATTTATACCCAGACAATAATGTGTCTTCTTGTTACCAAACCTCACATTTATCCATATTATACTTCATCTGCCATGCATTTGCCCACTCATTCAGCTATTCAAATCACACTACAGCATCTCTGTATCCTTTTCACAGTTCACCCTCCCACCTAGCTTTGCATCATCTGCAGATGTGCAAATATTACATTTACCAGTAGTTCCTTCATTTAAATAATTAATACATCTCATGAATAGCTAGGGCCCTCGTACAGATCCCTGATAAACCAAATCCACCTCATCAACCCTACAAATCACACCTAAAAGAATTCCAGTAGATTTGTCAAGCATAACTTCCCAATCTGTTCGATCCTGCCACTGTTTTCCCAACAAACAAAACTTGACAGAAAACCAAACAGATTTAACTAGACAGTGCTCCTCCATCACTCAGTCACACAATTAGATCCTTGCCATGACAGTTACTGTGCCAGCCACTGGACTTTATAAAACATTTTAAATGCAGAAGCTTTGCAAACTTTCAAAAATTTTTTTTTATTATCTGCCCAATTACATTGGTTGGCTGATGCTTTTAAGTTTACCCACCAGCAAAAGAAAGCAGTCTTTAAAGATGATTTATACTCAATTCCTTGCATCCTTTCTTATAAACTCCTATCGAGTCAAAAAATGTCTAGGAAACAAATCCATGGCAATAGAAATGAAGCTGATTCTAAAACTCAAGGCAGTCAGAATATGACCAATTAAATGCAACTAGTACACCATATGATATCTGATGAGCAAATCTATCAGCATTCTGTGCAATTTTAAGACAGCACACATTTTCCTGCATTCCCAGTTTTTGGTTCTAAGGTTGATAGCTCTTAGGGCTAGTGATCTTAGAGTCTGGGGAGAAAACAGGAAGAGGGGATTGAGTTGGATGATCAGCCCTGATTACTTTGAATGGCAAAACAGCCTTGAAGGGCTGAAAACCCATTCTTGCTCATATTTTCTATGCTTCTATTCTGCATCATGTCACATCAAAGAAGCAATACATATGTTCATGCATACTTACCACTCCATATAAATCGCTCTGAACAATTAGAAGAAAATCCCATAGATAATATTAACAGTTTCTGAAATTTCTTATATTAGAATTCCAGAAGTTATTAGTACAAACAGAAAAAAATCATTTTCCTACATAATCTTCTCATATCCGAAGGCTATTACTTATACTGGTTACATTACACTAGCTTGGTCATAGATACCTCAACTATATTAATAGTCACCTGTGCCTTGATAGTGATTATTTACTAGCTTAGTAAAAAGGACTTGAATCTAATTTTCTCTATTGAGCATCTATAAGTTTGAGGATGAATCCCAACTTCACGCTGAAATGGCAATGAACAAAATGGAAGCAATAACAAGTTGGTTGCTTCTAGGATCGCAGGGCATTACAGCAGGTGTGATGGTAGGACAGGGGAACATAGATATTGGTGAAAATTAATAACATGGACGAAAATAAGAGACTGCACATATAGTCAAAGCAAAGATGGTGGGACTATGAACAATGCTTCCTGGTTGGTTGAAAAGGGGCAGACCAGCACTTAACTGTTTGAGGTGGAAGTGAGGTGATAGTGATGAAGAAGTTTGGGTAGTGCCTTAGATCAGCTTGGTTGTATCTGTGACTGACTGTTAAACCATTACATTCTATATTTTAGTTTGGTTTATGAACCTGAGATATTATAGTACTTTATTTCTGCCAGAAGGAATAGGTCATATAATTCCATGAAGAAATATTTTCCATGTCACAGAATTAAAATCAACCTAAGTAGTCAAAGAATAATACTTATTTCAGATGTTTCACAGAACTAATGAATAAATCCAGATTCAAATTATTCTAATTTGTGCAATTTCATTTACCTGGTTTTTTTCCCTTTCTACTTGGAATGCTGCTTGGATAGCCTGTTCAAATTTTTCTTGGTCCTTACAACGCTCAATTTCCCATAGTTCTCTTTTTTCCAGCTGGATTTTTTCCATCCTTTCCCTCTCTTCTTGCACAGCTTTCAAAACAGCCTCCATAATGATTTCCTTTTCTGCCTGTGTAACAAAGCATTGTTCAAAAGGAGTTTTAAGAAAAAAAATCAAAAGGCATTTAAACCAAATATAATACCACATAAAAATCCATTGCCATATACTAAATAAAAGATCAGAGGAACTAACAAATGTTGTATGCTGAAAAATGAAATGCTTCTGCCAACTTCAACAGGAATTGGATTACAAAGCTGGAAGCAGATGCTTCAGAAATATTGTTGTCCCTGTTATTATAGCATCACTTGCCAATAATGCAAATTTTTCTTGTTACAATATTGTTACAGTGGTGATGTTAGGAAAATGGCTGCCATTGGCAACCACAGAGACCATCTACAATTTCAAGGAAAGAATCAATCTTCAAAAGCCTACATAAAACAGATGACAAGAATACTACAGTATCGAATAAAATTAAAACAAGGTTACAATGTTTTCTTATTAATCACCACTCCATAATCTAACTTTATACTATTGCATCAAGTTAACTGTTCGGTTCAATAATCAGGAAAGTCACAAAGTTAATAATAGTATTCAATACAAATTTGCACATACATTTTCTAACTACCCTCCATTTTATTAATTATTATTAACTATGTTTCCAATAACAACTCAATAGAATCTTTAAAGCAGTAAATCATTCAAGGGGTTTCACGGAAGTCTAATCAGAAGAAAACTGACAACAAGTTAAAAAAAAGACAATAGGAAAGTTAGCCAAAAAGTTTAGTCAAAGAGGTAGTGCTTTTCCTATTTAGTTAAACAAGCTAGTGTTTGAAATTATATGAGGGAAACTGGGATAGATCATAACTGATTATCCATCCTCTTTCTTTGATGGTGCTAAATATTGACTAAGCCCTAAAATGTCCTCAGCTAAAGTAAAATGCAAAGATACGTAAAAAATTTACTTCAAGCAAATGCAGCATGACCTTAGATACCAAGATGGCATACCTTTGTACATCCATATGCTGCATCACATGGATTATTATTTACCTAACATTTAACTCAAGACCCAAACTAGCAACTGTACTTGAAAAACAGTATGAGCCTCCAATGCAGTGGTTTTCAATTAGAAATAATAAGGTCTCTATCGAATGACATTTGTTCATTGTTAAGATCATAAGTGAAATTCACCTTGCAAAAAAAAAGCCAGGCTTTTTAAAATCATAGAATCCCAACAGTGCAGAAGAGATCACTCAGCTCATTGAGTCTGCACTGACCTCTGAAGAGCATCCCACCCAGAGCCACTCCCCACATCCTAAATAACTGTTACTCCTCAACCTAGCCTGTACATCCTTGGACACTATGGGACAAGTTATCATGATCAATCCACCTAGGCTGCATATCTTTAAACTGTGAAAGGAAACTGAAGCACCTGGCAGAAACCCATGCAGATACAAGGAGAATGTGCACACAATCATCTAAGGCTGGAATCAAACTTGGGTCCCTGGGTATGAGAGAAAGTGAGGACTGCAGATGCTGGAGATCAGAGTTGAAAAGTGTGGCGCTGGAAAAGCACAGCAGGTCAGACAGCGTCCGAGGAGGAGGAGAATTGACATTTCGGGCATAGGGTCTTCGCCAGGAATGTTGCGGGGGGGAAGAGGTTTCTGCTGAAGGGGGCTGATAAATTGGAGGTGCAGGTGGGCTGGGGGAAAAGTCACTGGGAAGGTGATAACTCAATGCAGGTGGGGGGGGGGGGCGGTGTGATGGTAATAGGTTGGAGCGGAGGATGGAGCTGATAGGTAGCAAGGTAGATGGACAGGTGGGACAGTTGAAGAGGGCTGTGCAGAGATGGAGGGTTGGATCTGGGAATAAGGCCTCATGTCCCCTCCACCCCACCTCATCCCAGATGCAGCCTTCCAACTCTGCACACCTTTTTGAACTGTCCCACCTGTCCATCTTCTTTCTCACCTATCCTCTCCACCCTCTGCTCTGACCTATTACCATCACCCCCCACCTGCATCTAACTATTGCCTTCCCAGCTACCTTCCCCACTTCTCCCCCCCTCCCCCCCCCTCCCCACCCCGTCCTCACCATCCCCTCCTATTTATCTCTCAGGCCTCTTCCACACCTCCTGCATTCCTGAAGAAGAGTTTGTGCCGAAAATGTCAATTCTCCTGCTCCTCGGAAGCTGCCGATCTACTGGGCTTTTCCAGCACCACACTTTTCGTCCCTGGGATTGAGGCTGCTGTACTAACCACTGTGCCACAAACAACATATTATGCCTGTTTATAGATACAATCATCTTATGGCGGCTAGTAAACGAAGCTAAAATTCCCTAAAAGTTTGCTATTCATTCCTGTATTATTTTCATATTTTCTCAACAATAAATAACCAGCTGGGAGAATGAATAAGATCATTAGTGCAGTTCATAATATCAATGGATGCTGAAAATTAGTACTTATTTTTAGCTATATATTTGTTGTATGAAAACTCCCCACAGTGCATTCAATTTTTAATACTGAAAGGTCCAGATAAAGATGAACTCATCCAAAATAGAATTGATTTTATTGAACTGTACAAAATATATAATAGATTGTGGGTAGGAAAACCAAAGCAAAGGTTTAAGTAAAACGATTTATCGTTTTTGGAAGTTTGCCTCCACCTGATTACAGGGAAATTCTGTGTCTAATTACATAGTCACAGAGTATTGTAACACGATCTCTTTAAAAAGGAAAACTTTAACACAGAAATTCTGATAAGCCAGATTAATTTTTTAAAAATACCTTTACAACTTCTCCCATTGCCTCGGTGCTTCGTAGTCTTTCTTCTGCAATACATCTTTCAAGAGTATTCTGTAAACAATTCAGCAAGTGTTCAGATATTTTACACACCAAAGACAATATCAAAAAGCGATTGTTTGACAAAAGAATTGAAAATTTACCTTATGCTGTTTTGCTTGTTCCTCCAAAGCTTCTTTTATCTTATTTTGTAATGCACATTTTTCTTCCTCCAGTAGGTCAAGCAGTCGCTCATGCTGGAAGACCATACAGTTGACAAAATGAGCAGCAAATCACACAGCATATGATTTTTCAGACATCAAGTAATAATAAATCATTGCCTTGACTTATACTTAAAAAGTTATACAGAAGAGGAAATTACTAATTTTAACTATGGATGAGTTTCAAACTCACTACTGGGCATAATTAACATCTTGCCAGACCTGTTCCAATCCAGTTCCTGGCAGAAGGTGGCTGGGATGCTGCTTGCAACACCTGGAAAATCTGGCATTAGATGTGTGGGAATGGGGTTCTAGATGGCTCACACAAGAAAGAGGGCACAATTTGGTTTAAGGGTCTGAGAAGAGCAAGAGCAATCATTCAAGTCCAACAAAGAACAGTCAAAAACCCAAATGTTTGGGTCTTTTTATGTTTTGGCAGATCCAGCCTTTCTCTGCCTTGTAGAAAAACTGCAGGATTTCTCCACTCAGGCTAAAGTTAAAATTCAAGAAGGAGCTAATGATGCTACTCATCGTGACCTGCATATTTAAAAACAGTTCTGTCAGCTGTGGGGCAAACAAAAATTGCAGTCAGGTGGATTTATTTAAACTTCCAGCTATAGTTGGAAAACACAAAGCAGAATTGCCTCCAATCCCCGAAATCCCTCCATTGTAACTTTTGATTAGAATATATTTAGAACAGGTTTTTCTCTTTTTAAACATACTGAATTGATAATGAAAATAAAATTAGGGCAAATTTTTACAGAGGGGTGGTTTGTGTGTGGAATGAACTTCCTGAGGAAATGGTGAATATAGGTACAATTACAACATTTAAAAGACATTTTATAGATGTATGAATAGGAAAGGTTTGAAGTGATATGGGCGAGGAGCAGGTAGGTGGGACTAGTTTAGTTTGGGATCATGATCGGCATGGATTGGTTGGACTGAAGTGTCCATTTCGGTGCTGCATGACTCTATGACCTGCTATCCTCTAGTTTATGGATGGTCACTTAGTAATACAGAACTTGAGCATTGCTAAACAAAAAAAGTACATACTGGAATCTTTTTGCCTTGCAATATCAGGAAGAGACAAGAATGCCAAATTTCAAAGGAAGCAACAATCTATACAACATAAGTAATGGCTACTGTAATTGTTTGCCAATCAACCCTAATTGGCTGAGGTGTTGCTGTGGTAAAAGCACAAAGGCATTTTGTTTTACATGCATTTGTTTAATTCAAAAAATGCTTAATGCCTGCCCATGTTCCTTTTTCTTACTGAGTACAGGTTACTGCAGAGGGAATATATGCAATTTCTACTAAGCATAAATGAACCACATCAGAACCACCACAGAAAACCATAAAATGCTTGTTAACGTAATTCTTAGCAAACTCAGGATTGCTCATAGAACCTCATCTAACAGTAGACATTATGTTCTCAGTTTTGCAAAAACAAGTTGTTTGAATATAATCCATATTCTGCCTGATGCGCACAGCTGAAAGGGTGTGATGTTTGATATGATAAGTCATACATCCCAGTATCTGATGTATGTACCTGCACAGCACCAGAACTGAAATTCATAAATCAAATTACGCTTTTATACCACAAGTCATCTAAACATCTTTTGGTTGATTGTCTGCATCCTGTTGGCAAAAAAAGTGTTACTGCTGCATAGTAGCAGCATAAAACAGATTGCTCAAATTTTTGAAATATCTGACTATTCCAGTATAATTTGATGTGTGGGAACAATAGATCCCTGGTGCAATCTTTATAGCAATGCTTTGACTAGAATCAACTTGCCAACCAAGTAGCACCCTTTCTCATGCAGCATAAATTTATGGTCCCTTCGAAATCTAACACTCTTGCATTTGTCCAAAGTGAACAGCTTCAACTGCATGTCTCCTTTTCCAGCAATATTCACACTTACTTGCTTGCTTCAAACTTGCTGGTGTTGCAAAAATGCAAGAAATGCGAGTGTTAATATACACCAAAATGCAAAAATAAAATTCATTCAGTATGAAGAGCTAAATTCAGCTTCAAAGAGACCTTTACTCATCCTGATTTTCATTTTTCTGATATAATGGTTATATCAGAATGGTTATTATGGTCTCTCCCACAGGGTTTTAAATCAGTCGCAGACAAGTTACACTCCATGAAAACAATAGAAATATGCACAAAGTTCAAATTTGTACACTAGACTATACAGAAATTCCAAACCAGAGCTGAATGTTAACATCTATCTTATTGCTTGAGAAAGTAAGTAATATTTTTACACAATTTTCTTTTTTATATCTGCAACCATATTATTACATTTATTGAACTGCAAGGTTTTGGATGAGGGGGCAAGCATTTTGGCACTGTGAATGTGTCAAAGCACTGAGGAACATACACATTCTCTCAGTACTCTAGGCAATCTGCATGTAACTCCAAGCAGACAATTCAAGAGTATTACTGAAGTCTCAACACTATAATGTAAGGGATCTCAAAATGTAAGTAAAAGAACCATAAAAGCAACCTTAAAATGAAGGAAGGAAGCTAGAATTATTTTGTAATTTTTCTCCTCTTTCTTTTCTCTCCATGCGCAGCCAATGCCAGTGTCTACACCATGAGAAACAGGAGTAGGACAAAAGATAAAAATAGCTGGGAAGGGGGTTCTGATTTTTAAATGGATGAAGTGGAAATTTAAATCAAAATTAACAGGATTATTGGCTTGCAAAACAAGCTATTTAGAATGCAGAACCTTTAAGTTATAAACTGCAATTTAGCAGATTTATGCTCCTTAACAATGAGAGTGTAACCTCTCATTTATGAAATGGTTGTGACTAATACAGAAACATAAAATACTGAAACGTAAGGAGTATTTGGCCCTTCCACACCCCTCCGCCATTCAATATAATCATCGCTGATCATCCAGCTCAGAAATCTGTTCCCACTTTCTCCATAGACCCTTTGACCCCTTTGCCCCAAAATAAATAACCTTAGCAAAACATTCAATGTTTTGGCTTCAACTGCTTTCTGTGGCAGAGAATTCGACAGCCTCACTATTCTTTGGGTGAAGAAATTTCTCCTCATCTCAATCCTAAATGGCCTAACCCATAACCTAAAATTGAGACCTTTGATTCTAAACTCCCTAATCATCTGGAACATCCTGATGTTTAATGTGTAGTTCTGCTAGCATTTTATTGTTTTCTGTGACAGCCTCCTTCCTTCTTTTAAACTCCCGTGAATATAACCCTAGCCGATCAAGTCTCTCTTCATTCACCAGAGCTGCCATTCCAGGAACAAATCTAGTAAACCTTTGTGGCACACCTTTCCTCAGATAAGAAGACCAAAAATACACACAATATTCCAGCTGTGGTTACAGCAAAAACCTGTATAACTGGAGCAAAACATCCTTGCTCCTGTACTCGAATATTTGCAATAAAGGACAACATACCATTTGCCTTTTTGACCATCAGTTGCTTACTTTCAGCGACTGGTGTACAAGCACACCAAGGCATTGTTGCTGCTCTCAGTTTCCCAACCTGTCAATAATCTTCAGACAATAATCTTCCTACTTCTTCTGCTACCAAAGTGGATAAGTTCACATTCATTCAAACTTTACTTCAACTTCCATGCATTTGACCACTTACTCAACTTGTCCCAATCTCAACAAACATTTCTGCATCCTCCTCACAATTCATTGTTCCACTCAGCTTTGTGCCATCTGCAAACTTGGGAGATATTACAGTTAGTTGCCTCATCTAACTCATTAATACATTTTGCAAATAGCTGAGATCCAACCATTACTCCCTGTGATACTCCATTCATCACTGCCTGCCGCTCAGAAAGATACTCCATTTATTCACATTTGCTATTTCCCATCTTTCAATCAGTTTTCAACCCATGTCAGTACACTAAGTCCAATCCTGTGCACTGTAATTTTGCATGGCAATCATTTATGCAGGACCTTACCAAATGTTTCCTTGAAAGATCAAGTAAACTGATCCATTGGTTGTTCCTTATCAATTCTACTAGTTACAATCTCAAAAAGGTCCAGTAGATTTGTCAAACATGATTTCCCTTTCATAACATTCCTGGTGATTCTTTTGCAGACCTGTCACTGTTTTCTAAGTGTTCTGTTATTAAAGCTTTCAAAAAAAATCCTAATAATTTTCCCCACTAGCGATGTTTTCATTAATTCACCTATGGGACATGGGCATCACTGGCTGGGTCAGTATCTATTGCCTCTTCCTGATTGCCTTGGGAAGCTTGGGAAGATGGTAATGAACAGCCTTCTTGAATCACTGCAATCCATGTGCTGAAGATAGACTCACATTGCCATTAGGGAGGGAATTCCAGCATTTTGACCCAGTGACAGCAAAAGAACAACAACAGATTTCCAAATCAGGATGGTGGGTGCCTTCGAAGGGAAGTCGCAGGCAGTAGCGTGCTCATGTATTTGCTGCCCTTGTTATTCTAGGCAGAATTCGTTCTGGCTTGGAAGATGCTAAGCATCTTTGGTAAATTTCTGCTTGTTGATAATGCACACTATTACTACTAATCCTCAGTGCTGGAGTGACTGAATGTTTCTGGATGTGATGCCAATCAAGTGATGTGCCTAGTCCTGGACAAAATGTCAAGCTCCCTAAGTGTTTCTGGAGCTGAACTCATGAAAGCAAATGGGGAGTATTTCATCACACTCCTGACTTGTGCCTTGCAGATGGTGGACTACAAGGGGAAATCAGGAGGTGAATTACTTGCTCCAGGATTCCTAGCCTCTAATGTGCACTGCATTTATATGGAGAGTCCAGTACAGCTTCTGGTCAATGGTAATCTTCAGGATGTGATAGTAGGGGGATATAGTGATGGTAATGCCATTGAATGTTAAAGCACTGTGGTTAGGTTGTCTCTTGTTCGTGATGGTCATTGCCTGTCAATCATGTGGCACACATGTCACTTGTCAATTTTCAAACCCAAGTCTTGCCAAATTTGGACATGGACTGCTTCCATGTGAATGGAGTTGCAAGTGGTCCGATCACTATGCAATCATTAGTGAACCTCCCACTTTTGACCTAATGATGAAGGGAAGTTCATTGATGAAGCAGCTGAAGATAGTTGGGCCAATGGATTGCTAATGTCAAGCTAACTGGCCTTTAATTGCTTGTTTTCTTTCTAACCCCTATCTTAATTACCGGGGTTATATTAGCTACCTTGCAAAGCTTTGGAGCGGTTTCAGAATTCAAAGAATCTTGAAAAAATAACCAACAACGCATCCACTATTTCTAGGGCCACTTCTTATGTATTCTGATATATACAATGTCAGGCCTGGGGATTTTTCAGGGTTTAATCCCATCAATATCCTCAACATAATTTCTTTACTAATATGGATTTCCTGGAGTGCCTCCCTTTCATTAGACCAGGTTCCCCAACATTTTTGAAAAAGTTATTTGAGTCCTTTGTGACGGGAGATTCAAAATAAGTATTTAGTTGGTCTGTTATGTCTTTGCTCCCCATTATAACTTCCTCTATTTACGACTATAAGGGACCTACATTTCACAAATCTTCACATATACCTATAGAAGCTTTCACTGCTATGGAATCAGCAGCCTGTTGCTGTATTAATACTTGATTAAACTGATATTTTTAAGATTGCTAGTTTTTTTTCCTCACTCACACAATTCCTTGTATTGCATTAACTATTACTTCCATCTCTGTTTATTTTCACCTAAAATGTATAACCTGAGCATTCACTGTAAATCTCTACTGATTACCATCTGTACATGCCAATAACTTATCCTTCACGATGTCTTTTATAGTCCTCACTATTTATCACTGTAAAGAATGGTAGTAATGTCACTGTACTGGTAATTGTCTGAGATATGGTTTCCCTCAGGTTAAATCACCAACAGTTGTCTCTCTTTAAGAGCAGCCCAAAAGTCTGGTAAGACCATGGCACAGAATGCTCGCAATCTGAGAAACCCAGGCAAATGTACTGAGCATGGTCGTGACTCACTTGGGCAGGGTCTGGAAATCACGCCCCACTATTCTCAGAGTTAGTAAAATGTGAAAGAATTTATACACACCATCTAAAGTCCCTAATTTACCTAACTGACATACACAGTTTAAAAGAAAATATACATCAGGTATCTGTATGTAACAAGAAAACAAGTATTCCTTTTAATCAGATTGTTTTAATTACTGGCAGAAAAGAAATGAATTGTTAACTTATAACTATCGCTTCCAAAATTCACCACTCCACAAACAGACAGACATACAGAGACAATGCAGAAATGCATATTAAGTGTGAAAGGAGAAAAAAAGATCAAGGACAGCACCAGGTCAGACCACAGGAATCAATTGATTATTTTATTCTTCCTTTCAATTATTTAATATTAACACAATATTGCTTGATGTTTGGTCTTTCACTTGCTGGATGAGAATTTAACCCCTTTATTGGTCTCTAATGGCAATTTTTCAGTTTTTCTTTCAACAAGAGTATCTGCAAAGGAAGGCGAACGGAAGCCAGCTATCTATTACTAGAGACTTTCCTGTACCTCCACACAGGAGAGAGCCAGAACTTTTTTGATAATTTCTCTTTACAGGCTAGGTGTTTTTGCTGTACTGGCCCCCACATGATTACCTGATCAGAAGCAAAATCAAAACATTGTTCTGAAGCAATTGTCCCCTAACTCAGAATCCATCGGCTCCATTTTGATTTCACCATTCTATGAAAAAGCAACATAGTGTATCAAATTCATAATTTGCTCAAGAAAACATGGTTTTTTTTCTTAAGACTGCAGGCATCACTTTGCACAGTCTCCTTCTTTTAAGTTAAAAATGACACAACACCAGGTTATAACTAGACAACCAACCGATGAAGAAGCAGCGATTCGAAAGGTAGTGATTCCACATAAACCTACTGGACTATAATTTTTAACTTTGTCAACCCCAGTACCTCCAAATCCTTCTTTTATAACAGTTTCTTCCCTTTATCTTTGTCCACAGTTCAAAAGCAAACGACATAAAAGATGTGGGCTTGACAGTGCACAGGCTCAAATTCCATTAATAAAATCAGGAATTGACCCATCCTTGACCAGTCTGACTTACGTGTGGGACCAGATGCACAGTAATGTTATTGCCTCTTAATTGTTGTCAAAAACAGCCCATAAACCAATCAGTTCAAGAGCAATTAGGGATGAGTAATTAATGGTGGCTTCCAGCAACATCCCATTAAAGTATAAAAAGAAATTAGGTGGATTTTTACTATCGAGATGGGCAATCTAACTCAGGAAATATCCTGAATTGACAGGAAAGAAAATGCCCAATCAAATCCAATTTTCACTCTGTTGGGCAACATTGCAGAGTTAAAGATGGCCCATCATTCCTGAAACAGACTGGAGGCATCCACCTGGAGATCAAGTGCCCCCGTAAGCCTTTATGTGGGACTTTGCCACAGGTATTATTTAAAATTTAGACCCTCTAGTTCACACCCCTCACAAACTATTTACCCCCACATCCACTCCAGGCCACCACATATTCATATCCCCTATGCCAACTCATGCTCCCCACCCACCCTCATGTCCACTTATAACTCCATGTTGCCAACTTACCCAGTATCCACGAAAGAGAGAGATCAGGAGTCATGCTATGGATAAATAAAGTATGCGCATAATATTGCAATAATGTTTCACAATATTAAAAAAATCTTATCCATAAAATTCCATTCAAAGTTTTTAAACCTCAGGTGGTCAACTTTTTTGAAAAAACAAATGTCTATTCACAATCCTACACCAATAAACTGTTTGAGCTGTCAATCAAACGGATCTTGGAACTCCCATGCTGAGATAATCATAGCCTGTGGGAATCAAATGACTATTCATAATGACAGGCTAGCTGTGAACAAACAGCTAATCTAACAGTTGGAATATATTTTGCTTATGAGCACCAGGCACCCTGCATTTCAAGGACCCTCACATCCTCCCTATAGTGTAGTGAGGAGACTTGGGCACAATTTTCTGGATGGGGTCCAATCAATACTTGTAAAGGTTTAGTTTAACTTCTTTGCTTGTGTACTCAACATATCTATTTATGAAGCCAAAGATCCCATGTACATTGTTAGTGATACTACAACATGTACTGCCATCTTCAAAAGGTCAACACACATGCATCCCAGATCCCTCTAGTTTGGCATGCTCTTTAGATCAGTGCAATTAAGCCTATATTGACTCTCCCTATCCCACCACCTCACATTTCTTTGTTTTAAATTCCATCTTCCCGTTGCCAGTTAGTCGATGTATGCCCTGTCCCAGGTGATGTCTTTTCACTGTCTGTCAGTCCTCCAAGTTTAATACCATTGACAAATTTTGAAATTGTGCACCATATTGCAAAACCCAACTCATTTATACAGAGCATAAAATACAGCAGTCCTGTTGTGTGTATGTCTATGTTTAAGAGAATTCATCTTTAAGAATTACATGTTTTGTAGTGAGGAGAAATTTGCAACACTGTCTGGCAGTTAGTTTTCTGTAGGTCTGCAAGTTGCACACACAGAAATCAGTTAACATGTTATAATGCCCACGTTACAAAGTATAATGTGTTTTAATATTGTTAATGAACAAACTCGTGGTATTAATCAGTTGCTGGCTAAGGAATGGATTGACAGATCATTACTATTTATATGACAATCCTGACACTGATTCATGGAGAACATCATGATCTATATATTCCAGTCTGAAAAATAGCCACTGATAATGACGGTTTTCGATCCTGAGCCATTTTTTTCTTCAATTTAGCAATGATTCTCCTACTGCATTCGTTTTTTTAAAAACAAATCTTCTACTTGGTAACTTGTCCAATATTTTGTTAAAATTTATACAGTTAAATTCCACAACATTCTCTTGAACTTTCCCGGTACTTCATCAGAAAAAGTCAAACTTTCTACTTTACGGTTTGCACATTTTATGGCTGCATTCCATACACACAAGTCCAAACTGTATAATTACACTTCTAAAAAAGTGAAACAAGCAATGGCATCTATAATACACTACTCTCCAATCCAAGCAACACTTAGTCATCTTAACAGTGTCCCTATATATCCTTAAGACTGCTAACCACCAATCAATCTCATATAGCTTGTCCGACGTTTGCAAACTTCTGTGAGGCAATCACTTTCTGAAAATCTACATACTTTACACTTACAGTTTTATTTCTAGAAAGAACATTACCAAATTACTAACAAAATTGTGCTGACTGTCATTCATTAACCTTTGCTAAATGATGCAGATAGAAATTATTTTATTTAGCATCTCTCAAATATTGATATTGAGATCAATTAAATTGTTCTCACATTTTCAGCAATTTGCACTTCAGTAACTTAAGTTCAGGCATTCATGTTTTAAAGTCCATTATTATTGATAAAGTGCATTGTCTTTAAAAGTATTAACAGGTTATGCGTAATACTGCAGCCGTTCCTACACATTTGGCAGCTTGAATTCACTAGATTATAGAATGGTGACAACATTCCCATTATAACCTGCTGTTTGAGAAACTTTGGCATGAAGAGCCAAAAGTCTATGGGACACAGGGAGAGAGGAACAAGTAAAACATGGTTTATAGTTTTTTTTCCCCCTCCTAAGTACCACACGCTGCAACAAACACAAAGTAATTGTACAAAAATGCTTACAGAAGAGGACTACGGCAACTATTTATTCTTTCAGCTTTGTTTAATAAGTCTAACTAAAATGTCCTTAGCAGTTGCACTGTATAACACAAGTTGTATTTAGATGGAACATCCAAGTTAAACACATGTGGAGCAACAGCTGTCAATACAATCTCCATCAAAACACATTTTAACATTTAGAACCTACAAAACACTCCAGAGAATCATTTATTTGGTTTTACTATTTCCAGTAAACCATACCAGACTTTTCCTCTAAACGTAGGCAGATCTTTTATCTTTTAAGTAGTGAAGTGTAGAAAAATTCTTTTGGAATTAGATAGATATAAGCACGAAGTTTAATGGAGTAAAATATTAACTACCATATTAAAGCAAAATACCAAGTTACAATTATATATATTTTATTCCCTAAATTGATGTCACAGAATATCAAAGAGTTAATTAAGCAATTCGATAATCGGAGGACACTACAAGTTCAATGCAACACCCAATTACCAATTCAGCTTACATCTTGAAAACAAGGATCAATTGCTTTCACATGGCCTGCACTGTGGCATTGGGGAAGGCAATTGCTTGTTAACAATGTTCATTCAGTGTTAAGTCAACTGCAAAAGATATCAAACATAGAAAATAAACAAGGATTGTTCTTTTCCGGTAAATTGAGATGTCAGCATCTAAAATAAATATCAGTATTTCAGCATCTTTAATGTAATTAGGCTTTGTGCAGACTCACATGAACATACTACTTATATGAATGTTGCTATGTTTATTCGAAGAAGTTGGTCAAGGTGAACGATGAGAAAATGTTTTTCTCATCCTTGTAAACTGATACTGTGACCAACAAGATTATTTATACAAATATATACTGCGCATCACTGCATTTTTTCAAAAAGTTAAATTTATATGCTTTATGTTGGTTTATCAACAAGTCATATAGTTGCATTTTTGCTTCTGAAAGGAACTCCATCTAATATGAGAAAAAAGACTAGCATTAAAAATTTCTATTGACAATCACTGGAAGCCAACAACTTTCACCAACAGGGAGAAATGGAAAAATAGACAACTGAGATTGGGCTCAAAATGTATACTTTTTACATTAACCTGTTTGGACATGTC